>NC_084629.1:13158894-13311394 GCF_033978795.1 Nerophis ophidion
GGGCCACAAGCGTCCCCTAGAATCTAATACATGTGTTTTTTCAGCCGTGGTCCGCATAGGCCACAGCTGTACTTAGTAGTAATACATGTTTCTACCACTTGTGGCAGTAATGACAATATACAACAACCAGAGCGAAATTCATTGAGACATTTATTAAGCGCAAAAATTATGACTAAAGTGATATTTGTATTTGCACTTTATTTGTATTGACAGTTTAGTTAAAAAACATATTTATTATTAATATAGTTTATTTATTATAGCAGAACATAGTGTATATTCTACTTTTTTTTTTCGTATAAGCAACCTGACCCAAGCCTAGGGTTTATTTGTTAAATTAATAATTTAATCTTTGTGATTAACACATGATTTTTATATAATTTTACAAGGTAGGGAACTGTAAGTAGGTCAGATATTTTATTTTATTTAATATGATAAAACTCAGGTCCTGCGATGAGGTGGCGACTTGTCCAGGGTGTACCCTGCCTTCCGCCCGATTGTAGCTGAGATAGGCGCCAGCGCCCCCCGCAACCCCGAAAGGGAATAAGCGGTAGAAAATGGATGGATGGATGATAAAACTCAAGAGTAAGATTACTAATTCAGTGTTAATATTGGAGTGGGGCCCGGGTCCCTCTGTAGTGTAGGTCCTGAGGTCAAACTGGTTAAGAACTTCTATATACAATGACCCTGCGGATGAAATTTAGCTTTTGGCTACAACCTGGCACATTAAAATTGTATATGTTCATTAATGTACGATAAGAAGTAATAATATACATCTATAAACAAGCTTATTGGTGTGTTTAGTTTGACAGGCGAAAGTTAAATTGGAGAACATGTGTTGGTTTATAAATTAATTAATGTTTCTGTGCAACTTGGTAGCAAATGCATCACGGACCGGTACCGCTCCCCGGACCGGTGGTTGCGGACCACTGCAGTAATCCACAAAGTACTTTTCAGTAGTTTAAATGAAACTTCTACTTTGGCGTCAGAAGCGGGATTTTTTATTTTTTTTGCAATGAGGCTTTTAAAATGGTGCCCACTTGGAAGAACCCCCCCTCCCAACATTATAGTTAATGACTCAAGTGGTGATTCCTTTCCAGCAGAAACCAAAATACTTACAGATATTCAAAAAGTCAAAATGTAACAATATTGGAAAATACGCCTTCCGTCATAAAAATGCAAATCACCGTCAAGCTCCACCTCTGCAAGTTTCAGTCAGGATTGCTTTTTCTTGTATATTTTTTTCTCTTTGTTTTGTTGTTGTTGTAGTAATGCCAAAAAGGCTCTGGGGGGGAAAGTAATGATGGCAACCATAGAACAGTCAAGCTGCAGTAATTGGGGTCGTTTGGAGATGTCCCCTCAGCTTCCTCAGCGAATAATTTTTTTCCCTTATGTCAGAAAACTGCCAGCCTGTCCTTCAGACAGAATGTGCATGTTGCAATTCACGTTTCCCTTTAATGAACCGCAACTCCCTAGTGCCAGGAGAACTCATGCTGCCCCGCGCCATGATGTTACTACCACTGCGCTGGACTGTAGACATGTTGAAGTATACTGTATGTTTCCCCTTGATGAACCGCAGCTCTCCCGTGTCAGCAGCAGTCATGCATCTCCAGACCATGACGCTACCACCACCAACATGTTGGAATTCACTTTTACACTTAATCTTGAAAACATGTTTGAATTGACATGTCTCCTCAATGAACCGCAGCTCCCTAAGGCCTCCAGCACTCGTGCAGCATCAGACCATGACGCTACTACCGCTATGCTCGACTTAAGACATGTTGCATTACACGTTTCCCCCTTAATGAACCGCAGCTCTCCAGTGTCAGCAGCAGTCATGCATCTCCAGACCATGACGCTACCACCACCATGCTTGAATGAAGACATGTTGGAATTCACTTTCACACTTAAATTATCTCCCTACTGCTGGTAGTACTCATGCATCTCTAGACTATGACGCTACTACCCTCATGCTTGAAAAACATGTTTGACTTGACATGTCTCCTCAATGAACCGCGACTCCCTAATACCTGCAGCACTCGTGCAGCATCAGACCATGACGCTACTACCGCTATGCTTGACTTAAGACATGTTGCATTATACGTTTCCCCCTTAATGAACCGCAGCTTTCCAGTGTCAGCAGCAGTCATGCATCTCCAGACCATGACGCTACCACCACTATGCTTGAATGAAGAAATGTCGGACTTTACATTTCTACTCAATGAATTTCAATTCTCTAGTGCCAGCAGCACTCGTGCTAGCCCATACCATGATGTTACTACCGCTATGCTTGACTGTAGACATGTTGAAGTACATGTTCCCCCTTAATGAACCGCAGAAAACCACTGTCACTAGATACAGTTCGTCGCTACATCTGTAAGTGCAAGTTAAAGCTCTACTATGCAAAGCGAAAGCAATTCATCAACAACATCCAGAAACGCCGCCGGCTTCTCTGGGCCCGAGATCATCTAAGATGGACTGATGCAAAGTGGAAACGTGTTCTGCGGTCTGAGGAGTCCACATTTCAAAATTTTTGGGGGAAATATTCGACATCGTGTCATCCGGACATAAGAGGAAGCGAATCATCTAGACTGTTATTGACGCAAAGTTCAAAAGCCAGCATCTATGATGGTATGGGGGTGCATTAGTGCCCAAGGCATGGGTAACTTACACATCTGTGAAGGCACCATTAATTCTGAAAGGTGCATACAGGTTTTGGAACAACATATGCTGCCATCTAAGGGCCGTATTTTTCATGGACGCCCCTGCTTATTTTTAGCAAGACAATGCCAAGCCACATTCAGCACATGTTACAACAGCGTGGCTTCGTAAAAAAAAGAGTGTGGGTACATTCCTGGCCCGCCTGCAGTCCAGACCTATCTCCCATCGAAAATGTGTGGCACATTATGAAGCGTAAAATACAACAACAGATACCCCGGACTGTTGAACGACTGAAGCTCTACATAAAACAAAAATGTCGAGGACGTGTTTGTGCAGCCGAAGCGTGCCATGCTTGAAAACATGTTGGAATTCACATTACTTCTCCTTTAACCGCAGCTCCTCAGTGCTGACAGCACTTTTGCAGCCCATGCCAACACCGCTACCACCAGCATGCGGAATTATCTTGCTAGTCACTTGTGTTGCCAGGTGTTTAGACGACAACGATCGTGTTTTTGTCATTTTCACTGAATAGGAAATCCATGCTGCTATACAAGCTGTACACTGACTACTCTGAAGTATATCCAAGTTGCTTGAGTACGGTTTATTGAGGAAATATGTTGTCATTAAATTTGAGGAGTTTACTCACTTTTGTGTATGTTTACATTCGTATGATGTTGAGAATGTGTAAACTTGCCTGTAGAGACTTCCGACACTGATTGTTACTTATTACTTCGGTACTCTTGTCTTGTTCTGTATATTGTATAGTATTTTGTATTTCTATAGTGTTTTGTATATTGTACAGGATTGCTTATTATTTTATTGGATAATAGTCTGTTTATTTCAATTGTTAGTTTTTTTCTTTTATTTATTTCACTCCATATTTGTTCCCACTACCGCACCTTAAGTTGGAGTCTTTAATCTCGTTATATGCAAATATAATGACAATAAAGTCCATTCTATTCTATTCTGTTCTATTCTATTCTAGTTTGACAGTTTGACCCTACAATCGATTTTTTTCAAAATCCTGTGTCTGAGAAAATGGATTTCAGATCCAAAATAAAAGAAGTGAACTTTGTCAAGGAACAGATTGCATTGTAGCCTCAAAGGGTCATTCTGGTTCTTGCTGAATGTAGAGAGTCTGTCCAAAGGTCAAAGGTGACAAGATCAGCATCCAGCAGGTCTTTCTTCTTGAGGCCGAGTGGAAGGACTCGTAATGTCGGCTTTTTAGAAATGCTGCTGAGATATTTGCCAGCATTCAGAACAGGAATTTTCAAACGTACGGCACGTGGGCCGGAACAGGCCAGCGAACAGGTTTTATCCGGCCCACGGGATGAGTTTGCCAAGTATAAAAATGAGCCGAAATTTTGGAATGAAAAAAACTGCTGTTGTAATAATAATGATAGTAATAATATATTTTATTTGTAAAAGCACTTTACATTGAACAAACCATCTCAAAGTGCTACTCTGCTTTTAAAAACAACAACGCTAGAACCACAAATAGCTGCCCCCAACGAGTAAAATAAAAAGTAAAATAAAATAAAAACTGAAACAGACTAATAGCTCAAACTAGCACACATATATCTGACAAAATGCTTTTTTTGTAAAAAAAAAAAAAAAAAAGTTTTAAGCCTTTTTTTAAAAGCATCCACAGTCTGTGGTGCCCTCAGGTGGTCAGGGAGAGCGTTCCCCAGACTCGGAGCGGCGGAGTCATAGTTCAGAGCTTTGTTCTCGGAGGTTGGAGGAGGCTAGCCTGTCCGGAGCGTAGGATTTGGGGGTGAGCAGTTCTTTGAGGTAGAGGGGTTGCATTTCCATGGAGGCACTAGTGAGTTAGTATTGAGACTTTGTAATCAATCTTGAGTGGAACAGTTCAAAATGCGTCCACTAGATGTTGCAATAGCAATTCTTTGTATCTTTGTAGATGATGCTACATATGTAAAAAAAAAAAAAAAAAAAAACGTGATGTAAGTGCAGTGGTTCTCAACCTTTTTTCAGTGATGTACCCTCTGTGAACATTTTTTTAATTCAAGTACCCCCTAATCAGAGCAAATAATTTTTAGTTGAAAAAAAGAGATAAAGAAGTAAAATACAGCACTATGTCATCAGTTTCTGATTTATTAAATTGTATAATAGTGCAAAATATTGCTCATTTGTAGTGGTCTTTCTTGAACTGTATGGAAAAAAAGATATGAAAATAACTAAAAACCTGTTGAAAATTAAACAAGTGATTCAATTATAAATAAAGATTTCTACACATAGAAGTAATCATCAACTTAAAGTGCCCTCTTTGGGGATTGTAATAGAGATCCATCTGGATTCATCAACTTAATTCTAAACATTTCTTCACAAAAAAAGAAATCTTTAACATCAATAAGTATGAAAATTGTCCACAAAAAATCTAGCTGTCAACACTGAATATTGCATTGTTGCATTTCTTTTATCAGATTATGAACTTACATTCATATTTTGTTGGAGTATTATTCAATAGAAATATTTCTAAAGGACTTTTGAATTGTTGCTATTTTTAGAATATTTTCCAAAAATCTCACGTACCCCTTGGCATACCTTCAAGTACCCCCAGGGGTACACATACCCCCGTGTTAGTGCACCAGTCGAGGAAAATTAGCAAACTACATAAATAGCATACTGTAACTTGATTTTTATATTTTTTTGTTTTGATATATTGAAAATGAACACCGATGGTGAACATTATCACTTAATTTATTCAGAAAAGGAAAAATAAACCGCGACATTTAACTGTAAAACAAAAAAAAAAAACATTGACATTATGGTTTGTACATTTTCAGAATGTGCTTGTTCTATTTTAAACAAAAAAAAATCTGAAGTTTTCTTTATTTTTAAGTTATCGTGCCGTGATTTTACCAGCGAGGCCCGCTTGGGAGTAGATTGTTCTCCATGTGGTGGCCCCCCATCTAAAATGAGTTTGACACCCCTGCTCTAGAAAGTATGTTCCCCCTCTAACGTTGGTCCGTCACGGTGGCAACACAACCATGACACGTTGTACACAAACACACACTCTCGGCGCAGACACACAAACACTTCCGTATATCCATCCTTGTCCCTCCAGCAGGAACAGATGCTGTTTCTTCTGCTCTTTCACCCCTCCTGACCTTTAACCCTATTGTTTCTCTAAAAAAATAAAAACTCTTCGAGTTCTTTTCACATCTGACGTGTCTTTTCAGATACAAAGATCTAGTCGTCCCAACGCTGGCGGACAGGAAGAAGCTGTCGGCGGAGGAGACGTGTCGCGCCGTGCTGCAGCAGAGCAAACTCCAGGGATGGCAGGTGTGCGTCTTTTTCCGTCTATAACAAAAGACTAAATAACTTAATCCCCCTAAAACCCCGCCCACGCCCCCTCGGCCTTGTTTGTGGAGGATTCCTCGGAATCTTTGACAGCACGTTCCAGCTGTCCTGCATCATCATCATTCATCTCACACACATGACTACGGATCCCACCCCCTTCATCCTCCTCCTCCTCCTGTCTGCCAGACTGCTGTTGTGTCTGAGCCTGTGACCTTTTGGGGTCACATCAGCTGCAGCCGCGCACATACTCACACACACAAACACACACACTCTTGTATTTGTTATCTTCACCAAAAAACACCTACCTCTTTAGGACCACCCTTTCTAGATAAAGATTTGTATTTACAACATTAATAATTTATACACACTATGCCAATATAAAAGAGCTTGTTGTGAAAAAGGAGTTGGAATTTCACAAGAAAAATGTCACAATTTCAAAAGAAAAACTTATAATTTTGTCAGTATTTTCATAAAAGTCATCATTTAACTCAACGCAAGTCAAAATTTTACAAGAAAAACTGAACATTTGTGCAATATTATGCTAAAAGTTGGAATTTTGCTCAATAACAGTCGCAATCTTACAAGAAAAGCTTAAAATTTTGGCAATTTTATGAAAAGAGTCGTAATTTTACTCGACAAAAGTCACAGTTTTAGGAGAAAACTTTAAAATTATGGCAATATTATAATAATCAGAATTTTACTCGGCAAAAGTCATCATTTTACTATAAAAATTTCACCGTTTTACAAGAACAACCCAAAAATTGGCAATATTGCGATAAAAGTCAGAAATGTTTGACAAATGTCACCATTTTGCAATAAGAAGTAATAATTTTACATAAAGAAAGCAATAATTTTGCAAGAAAATATTGCCATATTACAGAAACGGAAAGAATAGGAGAAATTGTTCCCAATTTCATAAGAAAAAGTCAACATATTGTGAGAAAAAGACTGCGTTTAGTTATTTTATTTTTTTATTTTATTTTTGTTAGTAATTGTTTTTAAATCTTCATTATTTACTTCAAGTTATTGCAGTATTTCTCTATATACATATGTATTTATTTATTTTCTATTGATTTATGGCCACCGAAAAAGGCTTACCTCTTTAGGACCACCCTTTCTAGATAAAGATTTGTATTTACAACATTAATGATTTATACACACTATGCCAATATAAAAGAGCTTGTTGTGAAAAAGGAGTTGGAATTTCACAAGAAAAATGTCACAATTTCACAAGAAAAACGTATAATTTTGTCAGTATTTTCATAAAAGTCATCATTTAACTCAACGCAAGTCAAAATTTTACAAGAAAAACTGAACATTTGTGCAATATTATGCTAGAAGTTGGAATTTTGCTCAATAACAGTCGCAATCTTACAAGAAAAGCTTAAAATTTTGGCAATTTTATGAAAAGAGTCGTAATTTTACTCGACAAAAGTCACAGTTTTAGGAGAAAACTTTAAAATTATGGCATAATAATAATCAGAATTTTACTCAGCAAAAGTCATCATTTTACTAAAAAAATTTCACCGTTTTACAAGAACAACCCAAAAATTGGCAATATTGCGATAAAAGTCAGAAATGTTTGACAAATGTCACCATTTTGCAATAAGAAGTAATAATTTTTCATAAAGAAAGTAATAATTTTGCAAGAAAATATTGCCATATTACAGAAACGGAAAGAATAGGAGAAATTGTTCCCAATTTCATAAGAAAAAGTCAACATATTGTGAGAAAAAGACTGCGTTTAGTTATTTTATTTATTTATTTTATTTTTGTTAGTAATTGTTTTTAAATCTTCATTATTTACTTCAAGTTATTGCAGTATTTCTCTATATACATATGTATTTATTTATTTTCTATTGATTTATGGCCACCGAAAAAGGCTTACCTCTTTAGGACCACCCTTTCTAGATAAAGATTTGTATTTACAACATTAATAATTTATACACACTATGCCAATATAAAAGAGCTTGTTGTGAAAAAGGAGTTGGAATTTCACAAGAAAAATGTCACAATTTCACAAGAAAAACTTATAACTTTGTCAGTATTTTCATAAAAGTCATCATTTAACTCAACGCAAGTCAAAATTTTACAAGAAAAACTGAACATTTGTGTAATATTATGCTAGAAGTTGGAATTTTGCTCAATAACAGTCGCAGTCTTACAAGAAAAGCTTAAAATTTTGGCAATATAATAATAATCTGAATTATACTCGGCAAAAGTCATCATTTTACAAGAACAACCCAAAAATTGGCAACATTGCGATAAAAGTCAGAAATGTATATGACAAATGTCACCATTTGCAATAAAAAGTAATAATTTTACATAAAAAAAGAATAATTTTTTGAGAAAATATTGCAAAATTACTGATAAAGAAAGAATATGAGAAATTTTTTCCCAATTTTAGCAAGAAAAACGTTGACACATTGTGAGAAAAACACTGCTTTTAGTTATTTTATTTTTTATGTTATTTTTGTTTGTAATTGGTTTTTAATCTTCATTATTTAATTCAAGTTATTGCAATATTTCTCTATATACATATGGATTTATTTATTTTCTATTAATTTTTGGCCACCGAAAAAGGCTTAGCTCTTGAGGACCACCCTTTCTAGATACATAAAGATTTGTATTTACAACATTAATAATATATATACACACTATGCCAATATAAATAGCTTATTGTGAAAAATGAGTTGGAATTTCACAAGAAAAATGTCACAATTTCACAAGAAAAACTTGCAATTTTGTCAGTGTTTTCATAAAAGTCGTCATTTAACTCAACGCACGTCATGATTTTACAAGAAAAACTGAATATTTGTGCAATATTATGATATAAATTGGAATTTTGCCGAATAATAGTCGCAATTTAATGAAAACAGTCGTAATTTTACTCGACAAAAGTCACAGTTTTAGGAGAAAACTTTAAAATTACGGCAATATTATAATCCATCCATCCATCCATTTTCTACCACTTATTCCCTTCTGGGATCGCGGGGGGCGCTGCCGCCTATCTCAGCTACAATCGGGCGGAAGGCGGAGTACACCCTGGACAAGTCGCCCCCTCATCGCATGTTATAATAATAATCACAATTGTACTTGGCAAAAGTCATCATTTTACTCAAAAAAGGTCACCGTTTCACAAGAACAACCCAAAAATGGGCAATATTGCGATAAAAGTCCGAAATGTATGACAAATATCACCATTCTGCAATAAGAAGTAATAATTTTACATAAAGAAAGTAATAATTTTGCAAGAAAATATTGCCATATTACAGAAACGGAAAGAATAGGAGAAATTGTTCCCAATCTCATAAGAAAAAAATCAACATATTGTGGTTATTTGGTTATTTTATTTTTTATTTTATTTTTGTTTGTAATTGTTTTTTAATCTTCATTATTTACTTCAAGTTATTGCAGTATTTCTCTATATAAATATGTATTTATTTATTTTCTATAAATTTTGGGCCACCGAAAAAGGCTTACCTCTTTAGGACCACCCTTTCTAGATACATAAAGATTTGTATTTACAACATTAATAATATATACACACTATGCCAATATAAAAGAGCTTGTTGTGAAAAATGAGTTGGAATTCCACAAGAAGAAGGTCACAATTTCAAAAGAAAAACTTGTAATTTTGTCAGTATTTTCATAAAAGTCATCATTTAACTCAACGCAAGTCAAAATTTTACAAGAAAAACTGAACATTTGTGCAATGTTATGCTAGAAGTTGGAATTTTGCTCAATAACAGTCGCAGTCTTACAAGAAAAGCTTAAAATTTTGGCAATATTATAATAATAATCTGAATTTTACTCGGCAAAAGTCATCATTTTACAAGAACAACCCAAAAATTGGCAACATTGCGATAAAAGTCAGAAATGTATACGACAAATGTCACAATTTGCAATAAAAAGTAATAATTTTACATAAAAAAAGAAAAATTTTTTGAGAAAATATTGCAAAATTACAGATAATGAAAGAATATGAGAATTTTTTTCCCCAATTTAAGCAAGAAAAACCTTGACACATTGTGAGAAAAACACTGCTTTTAGTTATTTTATTTTTTATGTTATTTTTGTTTGTAATTGATTTTTAATCTTCATTATTTACTTCAAGTTATTGCAATATTTCTCTATATACATATGTATTTATTTATTTTCTATTGATTTTTGGCCACCGAAAAAGGCTTAGCTCTTTAGGACCACCCTTTCTAGATACATAAAGATTTGTATTTACAACATTAATAATATATATACACACTATGCCAATATAAATAGCTTATTGTGAAAAATGAGTTGGAATTTCACAAGAAAAATGTCACAATTTCACAAGAAAAACTTGTAATTTTGTCAGTGTTTTCATAAAAGTCGTCATTTAAATCAACGCACGTCATGATTTTACAAGAAAAACTGAACATTTGTGCAATATTATGATAAAAATTGGAATTTGGCCGAATAACAGTCGCAATTTAATCAAAACAGTCGTAATTTTACTCGACAAAAGTCACAGTTTTAGGAGAAAACTTTAAAATTACGGCAATATTATTATTCATCCATCCATCCATTTTCTACCGCTTATTCCCTTCTGGGGTCGCGGGGGGCGCTGGCGCCTATCTCAGCTACAATCGGGCGGAAGGCGGAGTACACCCTGGACAAGTCGCACACTCATCGCATGTTATAATAATAATCACAATTTTACTTGGCAAAAGTCATTATTTTACTCAAAAAATGTCACTGTTTCACAGGAACAACCCAAAAATGGGCAATATTGCGATAAAAGTCAGAAATGTGTGACAAATGTCACCATTCTGCAATAAGAAGTAATAATTTTACATAAAGAAAGTAATAATTTTGCAAGAAAATATTGCCATATTACAGAAACAGAAAGAATAGGAGAAATTGTTTCCAATTTCATAAGAAAAAAGTCAACATATTGTGAGAAAAAGACTGCTTTTAGTTATTTTATTTTTTATTTTATTTTTGTTTGTAATTGTTTTTTAATCTTCATTATTTACTTCAAGTTATTGCAGTATTTCTCTATATAAATATGTATTTATTTATTTTCTATACATTTTTGGCCACCGAAAAAGGCTGACCTCTTTAGAACCACCCTTTCTAGATACATAAAGATTTGTATTTACAACATTAATAATATATACACACTATGCCAATATAAAAGAGCTCGTTGTGAAAAATGAGTTGGAATTCCACAAGAAGGTCACAATTTCAAAAGAAAAACGTATAATTTTGTCAGTATTATAATAAAAGTCGTCATTTAACTTAACGCAAGTCAAAATTTTACAAGAAATACTGAACATTTGTGCAATATTATAATAAAAGTTGGAATTTTGCTCAATAACAGTTGCAATTTTACAAGAAAAGCTTAAAATTTTGGCAATTTTATGAAGAGTCGTAATTTTACTCAACAAAAGTCACAGTTTTAGGAAAAAACTTTAAAATTATGGCAATATTATAATAATAATCTGAATTTTACTCAGCAAAAGTCATCATTTTACTAAAAAAATGTCACTGTTTTACAAAAACAACCCAAAATTTGGGTATATTGCGATAAAAGTCACAAATGTATATGACAAATGTCACCATTTGCTATAAAAAGTAATAATTTTACATAAAAAAAGAATATTTTTTTTGAGAAAATATTGCAAAATTACAGATAAAGAAAGAATATGAGACATTTCTCCCCAATTTTAGCAAGAAAAAAGTTGACACATTGTGAGAAAAACACTGCTTTTAGTTGTTTTATTTTTGTTTGTAATTGGTTTTTAATATTCATTATTTACTTCAAATTATTGCAATATTTCTCTATATACATATGTATTTATTTATTTTCTATTAATTGTGTCCACTAAAAAATCCTTACCTCTTTAGAACCACCCTTTCTAGATACATAAAGATTTGTATTTACAACATTAATAATATCTACATACTATGCCAATATAAAAGAGCTTGTTGTGAAAAATTAGTTGGAATTCCACAAGAAGAAGGTCACAATTTTTTACAAGAGAACTTATAATTTTGTCAGCATTATAATTGCAATATTATGATGAAAGTTGGAATTTTGCTCAATAACAGTCGCAATTTTACAAGAAAAGCTTAAAATTTTGGCAATTTTATGAAAAGAGTCGTAATTTTACTCGAAAAAAGTCACAGTTTTAGGAGAAAACTTTAAAATTATGGCAATATTATAATAATAATCTGAATTTTACTTGGCAATAGTCATCATTTTACTAAAATAATTTCACCGTTTTACAAGAACAACCCAAAAATTGGCAATATTGCGATAAAAGTCAGAAATGTTTGACAAATGTCACCATTTTGCAATAAGAAGTAATAATTTTACATAAAGAAAGTAATAATTTTGCAAGAAAATATTGCCATATTACAGAAACGGAAAGAATAGGAGAAATTGTTCCCAATTTCATTAGAAAAAAGTCAACATATTGTGAGAAAAAGACTGCGTTTAGTTATTTTATTTTTTATTTTATTTTTGGTAGTAATTGTTTTTTAATCTTCATTATTTACTTCAAGTTATTGCAGTATTTCTCTATATACATATGTATTTATTTATTTTCTATTGATTTATGGCCACCGAAAAACGACTTCCTCTTTAGGACCACCCTTTCTAGATACATAAAGATTTTTATTTAATAATATATATATTAATAATATCTACACTCTATGCCAATATAAAAGAGCTTGTTGTGAAAAAGGAGTTGGAATTTCACAAGACAAAATGTCACAATTTCACAAGAAAAACTTATAATTGTGTCAGTATTTTCAAAACTGAACATTTGTGCAATATTATGATTAAAGTTGGAATTTTGCTCAATAACAGTCACAATTTTACAAGAAAAGCTTAACATTTTGGCAATTTTATGAAAAGAGTCTTAATTTTACTCGACAAAAATCACAGTTTTAGAAGAAAACTTTTAAATTACGACAATATTATAATAATAATCACAATTTTACTTGGCAAAGTCATCATTTTACTCAAAAAATGTCACTGTTTCACAAGAACAACCTAAATATTGGCAATATTGCGATAAGTCAGAAATGTATGACAAATGTCACCATTTTGCAATAAGAAATAATAATTTTACATAAAGAAAGTAACAATTTTACGAGAAAATATTCCTATATTACAGTGAAGTGAAGTGAAGTGAATTATATTTATATAGCGCTTTTCTCAAGTGACTAAAAGCGCTTTACATAGTGAAACCCAATATCTAAGTTACATTTAAACCAGTGTGGGTGGCACTGGGAGCAGGTGGGTAAAGTGTCTTGCCCAAGGACACAACGGCAGTGACTAGGATGGCGGAAGCAGGAATCGAACCTGCAACCCTCAAGTTGCTGGCACGCCCACTCTACCAACCGAGCTATGCCGCCCTTGAGAAAAAGACTGCTTTTAGTTATTTTATTTTTTATTTGTTTGTAATTTTTTTTAAATCTTCATTATTTACTTCAAGTTATTGCAGTATTTCTCTATATACATATGTATTTATTTATTTTCTATTAATTTTTGGCCATCAAAAAAGGCTCACCTTTTTAGGACCACCCTTTCTAGATACATACAGATTTGTATTTACAACATTAATAATATATACACACTATGCCAATATAAAATAGCTTATTGTGAAAAATGAGTTGGAATTTCACAAGAAAAATGTCACAATTTCACAAGAAAAACTTATAATTTTGTCAGTATCATAATAAAAGTCGTCATTTAACTCAACGCAAGTCAAAATTTTTCAACAAAAACTGAACATTTGTGCAATATTATGATAAAAGTTGGAATGTTACTCAATAACAGTCGCAATTGTACAAGAAAAGCTTAAAATGTTGGCAATTCTATAAAAAGAGTCGTAATTTTACTCGACAAAAGTCACAATTTTTTAAGAAAACTTGAAAATGTTGGCAATATTACACATAGTGAATTTGCAAACAGCTAAAATTATACACAAAACAAACTATAATCTATTACCCAAGAATGTACAACAATTCTTCTTAACAAAAGAGGAGAAACATAATCTTAGAGAAAAATGTAATTTAAAACATGTGTATGCATGTACGAAACTTAAAACCTTCACTATATCTGCTTAATCCATTATGGAATGGATTAAGCAAAGAAATCAAACAAATCCCCAATATGATCCACTTTAAGAAACTCTTCAAACTTAAAGTGTTTACAATGTACAAAGAAGAAGAACCATGATAAACATTCAGAATTATTTTCATCCATCCATTAATTTTCTAGATAATCTTACTCATCTCACCATATGAAATATAACTCACTTCAATAATTATTATTTATTTGTATTGCTATTACTTATGGTGTACATTGTGAATAAATTGAGAACAGGAAGTGGAAAAAAAGTGTTAGCAACTGCTATGTAAAGGAGAGAGGTAGGATTAAATAAGTTCTGCTTCTTCCTACTCCTTTTCGAACATGTTGAATAGAGAAACTGGAAATTCTGATGCATTTTGATTTTCCTGAGGGAACTCCCCTGAAGGAATCAATAAAGTGCCATCCATCTATCTATCATGTTGTATGCATGCATGTTCGAAATAAACTCAAACTCAATATTATAATAATAATAATCTGAATTTTACTTGGCAAAATTATGACAAAAGTCCTCATTTTACTCCAAAAATGTCACTGTTTTCCCAAAAAACAACTTTTGCAATGAAAGTCAGAATTTTATATAACAAATGCCACCATTTTGCAATAAAAAGTAATAATTTTACATAAAAAAGTAATCATTTTCGGATAAAATATTGCAATTTTACAGAAACAGAAAGAATACAAGAAATTGTTCCCAATTTTATAAGATAAAAGTCGACACATCCTGAGAAAAAGACTGCTTTTAATTATTTTATTTTTTGTTTGTAATTGGTTTTTCATCTTCTATATTTACTTCAAGTTATTACAGTATATCTCTACATACATATTTATTTATTTTTTTAAATAAATTTTGGCCAAAGGGCGCGCATTTCAATTTCTTGCACACACTTGTTATTTCATTTGTTGACCAGAGGGGGAGCACTTCAAATTTTTACACACACTGTATGAATGTGAGTGTGAATGTTGTCTGTCTATCTGTGTTGGCCCTGCGATGAGGTGGCGACTTGTCCAGGGTTTACCCTGCCTTCCGCCCGATTGTAGCTGAGATAGGCGCCAGCGCCCCCCGCGACCCCGAAAGGGAATAAGCGGTAGAAAATGGATGGATGGATGGATGTTATTTTATACGTTGACCAGAGGCGGAGCATTTTTAAAACCGTCCATCCTTGTCCCTTTTGGGGTCACGACACTCGGTCAATTTGACAAAATCCTTCCTTTTTTGATACCACCGTGATTTTGATTGATTTCACCACCAGGGGTGCAAATGAGACATTCTTTATTAGATGCAATGGTTTTCCGTATTGGGACCATGATTTCGGTCTTAACTTGTTCACCAGTCCTCATATGGACGGTACTTTTCCTTGTTGATGTCTCAAGAAGGGTAAAAAATACAAGCATACACGCGCACACACACCCACACACAAATCTCCACAACAGCTGTCTTATTTAAAAAGTGGCTCCTGCAAGTGTTGCAAAAAATCGAAGGATGTCACTCACCCACTATGCACACGTTGAATGCTACACACACACATGCACACACACACACGCACACATCTGTCATTGCACTCCCGTCATCCTCAGAGGTTGTCAGGCTTTGCCGTGCAACTTGTACGTTCTTTACGTCGTTTGTGTTTCTACATAGGTGGGCAGCAGCAAAGTGTTTCTCAGATACTGGCAGGCAGACCAGCTCAACGACCGCTGCTACCAGCTACATAAAAAGATCATCACCTGCCAGAAAGGTAATGCAGGAAACAATTTGTGTGTGTCTCATGGTGTGCTTGCTTCAGTAGTAAAAACAAGCATTTCTTATTTTATACAAGTCCAAAATCATCTGTGTTTTCATGGACCTGCGGTACGCATGCCAGGCCAGCGCTTAAAATGTATTCGAAACACAAACAGGTTTTAATATGTGTGTTTATTTTAATATGCCCAGGACTTCAGTGCATTTATTTCCATGAACTCACTACGAGAAAAAATAGCAATATTTAAAAACGAGGTCAAAACAAGGGCCAAAATCTAGCTTTGATGCTAGAATCAAAATTAGATTAGTGATGTGCCGATCAAGTGTGGACTGATCAGCATTGGACAATTTTCTTGAGAAGTTACACGATTGTCATTGCTGAAAAGTGCTTTTCAGTCACATTTATTTATGTATAGTCCCCCTGGCTGACAAGCTAGCAGCTAATTGTACGGAGAGGCTCCACAAAGTTACAGTATTTTTCGGAGTATAAGTCGCACCTGCCGTAAATGCATAATAAAGAAGGAAAAAAACATAAAAAAGTCGCACAGGAGTATAAGTCGCATTTTTGGGGGGAATTTATTTGATAAAACCCAACACCAAGAATAGACATTTAAAAGGCAATTTAAAATAAATAAAAGAATAGTGAACAACAGGCTGAATAAGTGTACGTTATATGACACATAAATAACCAACTGAGAAGGTGCCTGGTATGTTAACGTAACATATTATGGTAAGAGTCATTCAAATAACTATAACATATAGAACATGCTATATGTTTACCAAACAATCTGTCACTCCTAATCGAAAAATCCCATGAAATCTTATACGTCTAGTCTCTTACGTGAATGAGCTAAATAATATTATTTGATATTTTACGGTAATGTGTTAATAATTTCACACATAAGTCTCTCCTGAGTATAAGTCGCACCCCCGGCCAAACTATGAAAAAACTGCAACTTATAGTCCGAAAAATACGGTACTAATAATAATCACCTTCATTATGGTAAATAGTGTAAAATGTATTTCCTAGTATCTTAAAGGAGCCACATGTAAGAATTTGGCCAAAAATTATACTGCAATCACGGTCAAATTTCTGTAGTCCCCTACCCCTGTCCCTGACTGAGATACACAGCTGAAACCAGCTCGATCAACTGGGCTACTCCAAGGAACTTCAAACGGCAAGCGACGAGTCCTACGCTGTAGCTTTCTCTTGTTTTTGCCTACAATATCACAACAAATGGCAATCATATGGTTAATGTCAGTACTGTTAGAAAACAAAGACTAAAACGGACTACAACCAACACTAGCAATGGTTGTACAAGTGAAAATAAGTAGAGCATGCTTAGCAGCTTAATGTACGACCAAAACTAAAGAGGAGACATTTTACCAAGGTATGCTTATAGGCTACTGTTTCAAACGTTGAGTAAAATGCATTTCTTAGTATCTTAAAGGAGCCACATGTAAGAATTTGGCCAGAAATTATACTGCAATCACGGTCAAATTTCTGTAGTCCCCTACCCCTGTCCCTGACTGAGATACACAGCTGAAACCAGCTCGATCAACTGGGCTACTCCAAGGAACTTCAAACGGCAAGCGACGAGTCCTACGCTGTAGCTTTCTCTTGTTTTTGCCTACAATATCACAACAAATGGCAATCATATGGTTATTGTCAGTACTATTAGAAAACAAAGACTAAAACGGACTACAACCAACACTAGCAATGGTTGTACAGGTGAAAATAAGTAGAGCATGCTTAGCAGCTTAATGTACGACCAAAACTAAAGAGGAGACATTTTACCAAGGTATGCTTATAGGCTAATGTTTCAAACGTTGAGTAAAATGCATTTCTTAGTATCTTAAAGGAGCCGTATGTACAAATCTGGCCAGAAATGGTACTGCAATCACAGTCAAAATTCTGTAGTCCCCTCCCCTTTCTCTGACTGAGATACACAGCTAAAAGCAGCTCGCTCAACAGGGCTACTCCAAGGAACTTCAAACGGCAAGCGACGAGTCCTACGCTTTAGCTTTCTCTTGTTTTTTTACGTACAATATCACAAAAAATGGCAATCATATGGTTATTGTCAGTACTATTAGAAAACAAAGACGTTTCAGATGTGACGCTTGGTGGGCATAGCGATGCCGGATTTGTTCTTCCAAGGATGCGTCGGGCAAGAAAACAGCGTAAGGTCAGCAACAAAGAATTTATTTCTCTAATAAAAAGCTGAGAACAAAAATACTGGTGCTAAGCAGAAAAGGCAAACAGAAGGCGCTAGCATGGAAGATAGGGAAACTAACAGATACACTAACACTTGGCACAAAGGCACAAAAAGGGAAAACAAAACAACTAGCATGAGAACTAAGAATAAAATAAAATGTAGCGCAAAAGCTAGCGAGTAGAGCATGGAAAGCGGTCGTCACTTGTTGCGTGAGAGCAAATTAGGAACCGAGGAACAGGTGTGCGTCGAAAACTAATGAGCAACCATGGTAACAGACTAAACAAGGAACTCTGGCAAACATTGGCAGACTCTAATACAAAAATGGAACAAAACACGAATGTGGAATGATCCGAGCAGCGGATCATAACATCAGATTGCCATATAACTTGGTAGATGTAATCCACAATATGCAAACACGAATGAGTAAATATTTTATCATGTGATTTGGCTGTCTCCAGACGTTTCACATTGCCATGACAGCCGTGCTAATGTTGGAACCTATTTCCTCAGCGTATCAGCATATTGAGAATGTAATAGGCACTGACACTACCGACATACGTTTTATTTGTCGAAAAGATATTTTGCCCTGTCAGTTGGATGACAGATCGACATCCAGGCTTACGTTCATATATTTTCACCCGTTAGCCTATAAGTCGATGTGTTATGAACTGGGCTATGCGTACAGTATGCTCCCATTGACCAAGCTAGCATGCTAAGCATTCGTTGCATGAACATACTAGCTTTGTTAGACAAGATCATAGACCACATTGAACAATATGGTTTACATACGAAATGTTTATTTCCATTTATTACAAGTACCCGGTAATAAGAAAACGTAAATGCCTGACTTGCCTATCAAGGATGAAATTAGCAAGTTTTTGTCAGATGAAAAAATCTTCCCTGCCATCACTCGTCTCCATCTTTCAAAGGCATCCCCGATACAAATCCTTGTTTTGTTCTTGGCTTCGTCATGAACAAGTTGAGAATCGTAACGAGGCCTTTTAGATTTACTAAGGACTGACATGTTTAGTAACTTTACCAGTGGCAGTAGCTGGACGAAGATGGTGGTGCGTAAATGGCAACCTGGATGTGACACACTTGCAGACTTTTTAGTTGGTTAAAACGGTGGAGAGCGGAACATTTAAATGAAAACAACAAGATTTGTGGGTTCTAAATCTAATTTTGAAATGAGCATATCCCGGTTGAACTACTGTTATCAGTTATAGAAATATTCAAAAATAACATGATTTATTAATGCCTTTTGACATATCAGGGCCATTTTATTGATGACTTGACATGAAATTCTTACATGTCTCCTTTAAGTGTCATTGTCAAGTATCGTATTTTCCAGACTATAAGCTGGAAAATATATAAGCCGCACCCACCATATTTTAGGAAAAAAAAATGTTTCCAGATATCAGCCGGACCACACTATAAGCCGCAGATATATACCAATACAAAATATTTTGTAAATGTTGATTTATTGTTTTAAAAAGGTGCCTATAACATGGCAGTAAAATGGCTGATCAAACAAAACAGAAATGTAATTAATGTCTTTATTCATCTTCCCCCTGTGCTCTTAAACCATTGAAGGTGTCTCCTTTAGGGTCCGTATTAAAAGGTTCAAGATGTTTATCAGGATTTTTCTTCCTTGTACTTAACATGTTGAGTTTGAACACATTTTTAAAGTGGATCATTTTAGTACATTTTTTGATTTTTTTCTGCTGAATCCTTTCCATTATTAGTTAGCCGAAAGCAGTTAGAAAATAAAAATCCATATATTAGCTGCACCTTTGTATAAAGTGCAGGGTTTAAAGTGTGGGGTAAAAAGTAGCGGTTTAAAGTCCGGAAAAATTATATTAGGACGAAACTAAACTTGTTACACCTTGAGATCCAGCAGGAGCAGGCATGCCAATAGCTAAGGTAACCGCTGAGCTACCTCAAAACAACAAAATAAATAAGTGCGTGGTAAAGTTCAAAAAGTAGGACCACATCGCAGCAGAAAGTAAGTGTATGTTAACAAGAAATCAACAAGAAGATTAATAAGAGTAAGAGAGAAAATAAAAATAACTATTGGTGTGTCAGCGTTGTCACAGAATGTACATGATACGTAACAGGTGGATCGGATTGGTGGTGTCGCCATCAAGGGGAGTATCAGTATATGATCGATACTAGAGTCATCAAATCGAGATCTTTATTTTACCCAAATTATTTTGTTTTTGTTAATGTTTACAAAATCAGAGAATAATTCCCTGTACACGGACTTAGTTTAAGGGCAAAACCCAAAGGATTTAAATGAGTATATATAGAGGTAGTTTTTGATTTTGTTTAGTTATTGCGTCCAACAATATGTAAAAAAAGAGAAGAAGGAAGTATCAATCAATCAGTCAAAGTTTATTTATATAGCCCTAAATCACAAGTGTCTCAAAGGGCTGCACAAGCCCCAGCGACATCCTCGGCTCAGATCCCACACCAGGGCAAGAAAAAACTCAACCCAATGGGATGCAATGAGAAACCTTGGAGGGGACTGCAGATGTGGGGACCCCCCTGGGCGACCGGTGCAATGGACGTCGAGTGGATCAAGTTAATAGTGTGAGAGTCCAGTCCATAGTGGGGCCAGAAGGGGATCATCTTGACGTCCCCAACTGATGCACAGATGAGTGGTCCACCCCGGGTCCCAACTTTGAACAGCTAGCGCTTCATCTGTGGTCACCTAATGACCACTCTATGCAGGAGAGGGGGGCAGAGCAGAGAAGAATGGCAGATCAACTGGTCTAAGAGGGCGGTCTATTTAAAGGCTAGAGTATACAAATGAGTTTTAAGATGGGACTTAAATGCTTCTACTGAGTGGTTCAGCTAGTTTATAGCACTCGCAATGAATACACTGAAAGCATAAATCCCTGTTCAAAACATCCCTATGGTCAATGCTTTACTAGCATGGAAACAGGAATCCAGAACACGGAATTCATCAGGGGCAGCACGGTGTAACAGGGGTTAGTGCATGTGCCTCACAATATGAAGGTCCTGAGTAGTCCTGTGTTCAATCCCGGGCTCAGGATCTTTCTGTGTGGAGTTTGCATGTTCTCCCCGTGACTGCGTGGGTTCCCTCTGGTTACTCCGGCTTCCTCCCACCTCCAAAGACATGCACCTGGGGATCAATCAATCAATCAATCAATCAATCAATGATTATTTATATAGCCCTAAATCACTAGTGTCTCAAAGGGCTGCACAAACCACAACACAAACCACTACGACATCCTCGGTTGGGCCCACATAAAGGCAAGGAATACTCACACCCAGTGGGACGTCGGTGACAATGATGACTATGAGAAACCTTGGAGAGGACCGCAGATGTGGGCAACCCCCCCCACTCCAGGGGACCAAAAGCAATGGATGTCGAGAGGGTCTAACATGATACAGTGAAAGTTCAATCCATAGTGGATCCAACACAGCCGTGAGAGTCCCGTCCACAGTGGAGCCAACGGGAAACCATTCCAAGCGGAGGCGGATCAGCAGCGCAGAGATGTCCTCAGCTGATACACAGGCGAGCTGTCCATCCTGGGTCCCGACTGTGGACAGCCAGTAATTCATCCATGGCCATCGGACCGGACCCCCTCCGCAAGGGAGAGTGGGACAGAGGAGAAAAACAAAAGAAACGGCAGATCAACTGGTCTAAAAAGGGGGTGTATTTAAAGGCTAGAGTATACAAATGAGTTTTAAAGTGAGACTTAAATGCTTGGGGCTTCACAGTGGCAGAGGGGTTAGTGCGTCTGCCTCACAATACGAAGGTCCTGCAGTCCTGGGTTCAAATCCAGGCTCGGGATCTTTCTGTGTGGAGTTTGCATGTTCTCCCCGTGAATGCGTGGGTTCCCTCCGGGTACTCCGGCTTCCTCCCACTTCCAAAGACATGCACCTGGGGATAGGTTGATTGGCAACACTAAAATTGGCCCTAGTGTGTGAATGTCAGTGTGAATGTTGTCTGTCTATCTGTGTTGGCCCTGCGATGAGGTGGCGACTTGTCCAGGGTGTACCCCGCCTTCCGCCCGATTGTAGCTGAGATAGGCGCCAGCGCCCCCCGCGACCCCAAAAGGAAATAAGCGGTAGAAAATGGATGGATGGATGGACTTAAATGCTTCTACTGAGGCGGCATCTCGAACTGTTACCGGGAGGGCATTCCAGAGTACTGGAGCCCGAACGGAAAACGTTGTATAGCCCGCAGACTTTTTTGGGGCTTTAGGACTCACTAATAAGCCGGAGTTCTTTGAACGCAGATTTCTTGCCGGGACATATGGTACAATACAATCGGCAAGATAGGCTGGAACTAGACCATGTAGTATTTTATTTGTAAGTAGTAAAACCTTTAAGTCAAATCCTAAGTGCACAGGAAGCCAGTGCAGGCGAGCCAGTATAGGCGTAATATGATCAAACTTTCTTGTTCTTGTCAAAAGTCTAGCAGCTGGGATAGGTTGATTGGCAACACTAAATTGGCCCTAGTGTGTGAATGTGAGTGTGAATGTTGTCTGTCTATCTGTGTTGGCCCTGCGATGAGGTGGCGACTTGTCCAGGGTGTACCCCGCATTCTGAGATAGGCTCCAGCACCCCCTGCGATACCAAAAGGGACAAGAGGTAGAAAATGGATGGATTGATTCATTGATTGGTCAAATGTAGTCCGTTGTTCTTCTGCCTAGTGGTGCGTGGCTGGCTGGCGAGGCAGCGCGTGCGTCGCCGGCTCTCGACGTCGCGGCGGAAAGACGGCGAGTGCGGCCTTCAGCGATTCCTGCAGGGGGCGGAGGACATGGGCCTGCGCACCTACGACCGCCTGGTCATCCAGAACGCAGCCGACATCGCGCGGGAGAGCGACCGCCTGCGTTGCCACGGCAACAGCGGCCCACACCGCACCTCCCTCGGCAGCAGCCCGCCGCTTGGAGAGAGGCCCGACCCGGTGGGCAGGGAGGAGGACCAACCTGTTAAAAGGTATTCTTACAAATTGTGCAATAATGATGTGGTACTTGGATGCCATGTCACTGTTGTGCAACGTCCGACTGACCTCTTTTAACAACATGTGACAACTGCTGCCGAGGCAGGAGACACATTCACACATTCATAACAATCCTTGTATTGATAGAGCAGGGCAAATCAACCCAGTTTCTTACCATTAAAATTCCTTCCGTCATCACTTAAACAGATCGACTACCCACCGGACACACCCACTCCCACTAGCACCCCCGCCCCCTGCCCGCATTCATAGAAACGACAGATGGCTGACTGAGATTAGCGTAGGAAATATCAAACTGGATATGATCAAATTACTGCAGGGAGATTAGCCTGGAAAGCGTAATCACGTTGGTCTTTATCCTTCAATTGGCCTCCTTAGCTCGTATTTGCGGCTTGACGGTTGATGTGTGACTGTAATGCTGCACACATGATAGAAATTGCAGGTAAATTTGTCAAATATTGTTACATTATTTTCATTTTGGGAGGTTTATACTGCATCACAGTGATGTCTTATGATTTGGAATATGGTGGAATGTTGTGCACTTAAGACATAACAAATGTACCATTAATGTTGGTATATTTAAAATGTTGCATTTCTAATATTAAATAACAAACTTCCGAATGTGCAGAAGACAAGCTGGGCAGAATACTGTCACTTGTTTATATTTATAAAAAAAATACTTTCAATACGTTTAAAACAAAACAAAACTATTTATTATTATTTAAAAGAAAAACAAACAAACAGAAAAATATATATATGTATGTACTGTATGTATGTGTCTGTATATATATATATATATATATATATATATATATATATATATATATATATATATATATATATACAATGGGGCAAAAAATTATTTTGTCAGCCCCCGGTTGTGCAAGTTGTCCCACTTAAAATGATGACAGAGGTCTGTAATTTTCATCATAGGTACACTTCAACTGTGAGAGACAGAATGTGAAAAAAAAATCCAGGAATTCACTTTGGAGGAATTTTAAAGAATTTATTTGTAAATTATGGTGGAAAATAAGTATATGGTCAACTATCAAAGCTCTAACTGATGGAAGGAGGTTTTGGCTCAAAATGTCACGATACATGGCCCCATTCATTATTTCCTTAACACGGATCAATCGTCCTGTCCCCTTAGCAGAAAAACAGCCCCAAAGCATGATGTTTCCACCCCCATGCTTCACAGTAGGTGTGGTGTTCTTGGGATGCAACTCAGTATTCTTCTTCCTCCAAACACGACAAGTTGAGTTTATACCAAAATGGATACATGGATGATACAGCAGAGGATTGGGAGAATGTCATGTGGTCAGATGAAACCAAAATAGAACGTTTTGGTATAAACTCAACTCGTCCTGTTTGGAGGAAGAATACTGAGTTGCATCCCAAGAACACCACACCTACTGTGAAGCATGGGGGTGGAAACATCATGCTTTGGAGCTGTTTTTCTGCTAAGGGGACAGGACGATTGATCCGTGTTAAGGAAAGAATGAATGGGGCCATGTATCGTGAGATTTTGAGCCAAAACCTCCTTCCATTAGTGAGAACTTTGAATGGTTGACCAAATACTAATTTCCACCATAATTTACAAATAAATTCTTTAAAATTCCTACATTTTGAATTCCTGGATTTTTTTTTCACATTCTGTCTCTCACAGTTGAAGTGTACCTATGATGAAAATTACAGACCTCTGTCATCCTTTTAAGTGGGAAAACTTGCACAATCGGTGCCTGACTAAATACTTTCTTGCCCCACTGTATATATATGTATATATATATATATATATATATATATATATATATATATATATATATATATATATATATATATATATATATATGTGTGTATATATGTACACACACACACGTGTATGTATATGTGAGTGTGTGTGTAAGGGACAAGCGGTAGGAAATGGATGGATATATACATATGTGTATCCACTTTTTTTTATATCGTAAAAATGTTTGAAAATACATACAAAATAATAAAAACATGAAAGAAATGCTATGAAGATCGGAATTGCCACCAAACTATACGTTGTTTTACATGGAGTAATAAGAAATGAACAGTCAAATTAAGAGTTAAAGAAAATGTATGTGTCTTTGTTTTTTTTTGTACAGCAAGCAGAGGTTTTTCAAATTAATAATGCAAAAATCTTAATGACGTTATATATATTTTGTATTAAAATAATAACTTAATTAAATATAAAGTAATGAAAATAAAAACATATTGCTGTGTGAATCTGTATTTGCAAAAATATATGCTATTTTTTGTGCCATATCTGATGACAATAATATTTTACCAAATGCAAAATATTTATCAATAACTGTAGTTAAAAGGTTTTATGTTTGTGAAATTATTATATTTTAGCTAGATTTAATACAATCAAAAAGTAATCTAAGATAACATAAAAAAATATCTACCCTTTTTAATTGTGCTTTATTTAAAAAAAAGTATGCAATTATCGCAATAATTTTGGTAACTTCTGGTAATATCTATACTTATCAGTAATTTAAAAACATTGCAGGAGCCGGCAATTAGAAGGATATGTAGCAATCGAAGCCTTTTAACATTTTTTCAACTTAAATATATCCTCTATTAACAAAATCTACCCAGGCTATGAATGATGCTGGTCTTTAATTGCGTATAATTAAATCAATATAGCATTTATTGTATGTTCATTTATGATATGATATATTTATAATATGTACTTAATCTATGATCAACAATTCAGGGATGCATTTTGGTGGTCTACAAACATATTTGATCTCTTGTAGGAGTGTGGAAAAAGCTATCAGTGGGGGAAGCCGGGTCATCCGCCACTTTCGATCGAGCTCGGTACCCGTCCCCCTCGCCGTGGACAGCAGCAGTCCCGGCATCAGACCGGCACTGCAGCAAGTAGTGGACAGCCCCACTGGAGGCGCTGTTTCCTCTCCTCGGAAGCAACCTCCCCCGAAACCAAAGAGGGACCCCAACACCCGCTTGAGTGCGTCGTATGAGGCGGTCAGCGCGGGGCTGGTGATGGCGGCCAAAGAGAGCCCCACTCCAGAAGGGTACGCCTCACCAGCTGGGAGCCCCCCTAAGTGCCAGCTGTCCCCTACAGACCCTGCAGGTACGTCCGCTTGCTTTTGGAAGACAGAACATATGTTTGACATACAGCGGGGCAAAAAAGTATTTAGTCAGCCACCGATTGTGCAAGTTCTCCCACTTAAAATGATGACAGAGGTCTGTAATTTTCATCATAGGTACACTTCAACTGTGAGAGACAGAATGTGAAAAAAAAATCCAGGAATTCACATTGTAGGAATTTTAAAGAATTTATTTGTAAATTATGGTGGAAAATAAGTATTTGATCAACCATTCGAAACTCTCACTGATGGAAGGAGGTTTCGGCTAAAAATCTCACGATACATGGCCCCATTCATTCTTTCCTTAACACGGATCAATCGTCCTGTCCCCTTAGCAGAAAAACAGCCCCAAAGCATGATGTTTCCACCACCATGCTTCACAGTAGGTATGGTTTTCTTGGGATGCAACTCAGTATTCTTCTTCCTCCAAACACGAGTTGAGTTGATACCAAAAAGTTCTATTTTGGTTTCATCTGACCACATGACATTCTCCCAATCCTCTGCTGTATCATCCATGTATCCATTTTGGTACAAACTCAACTCGTCGTGTTTGGAGGAAGAAGAATCCTGAGTTGCCTCCCAAGAACACCACACCTACTGTGAAGCATGGGGGTGGAAACATCAAGGTTTGGGGCTGTTTTTCTGCTAAGAGGACAGGAGATTGATCCGTGTTAAGGAAAGAATGAATGGGGCCATGTATCAGGAGATTTTGAGCCAAAACCTACTTCCATCAGTGAGAGCTTTGAATAGTTGACCAAATACGTACGTTCCACCATAATTTACAAAGAAATTCTTCAAAATTCCTACAATGGGAATTCCTGGATTTTTTTTCACATTCTGTCTCTCACAGTTGAAGTGTACCTATGATGAAAACTACAGACCTCTGTCATCATTTTAAGTGGGAGAACTTGCACAAACGGTGGCTGACTAAATACTTTTTTGCCCCATTGCAAGTGTTGTATACATTATTACTTTCTCTGCATGCTCAGGATTATCCAAGCCACGCCCCCACAGCGACGACTACACCACCATGAGGAAGGTGCCCCCGCCCAAGCCCAAGCGCAGCCCCAACACAAAGCTGACAGGCTCGTACGAGGAGATAAACGCTGCGGCGCCTCTCCTCCAGCAGTTTCGCCCTGCTGATGTCAAGATGGCGCTGCTGTCGCGAGGCGGCAGCCTGATGCAGAAGGCGGCTTCTCTGGATGCTCCTCAGGGCTTAGGGCTGAGTCTCTACCAGGGCCAGGATGACGAGGACGTCTATATCGAGATGCTAGGCTCTCGAAGCCTCCAGGAGCCGCCCGACAGCCCGGAGGAGGCGGAGTCAGAAGCAGTTTATGAAGAGATGACCTTCTTTCCTCCAGATGACGCCGCTCCACCGGCCCCTGCGACCAAGGCGGCCAGACTGCAGGCTCTCAGCTTGGGACTCCTGATGAGCAACACGGGTCCCCCTCAGAGCGGGGACAGCAAGCGGGTGTCCGCGGGGGTGATGGCGGCATTGGACGTCGCTTACCCTCAGACTGCACCCAGGAGCCATGGAAAAGACTGCGACATCCCGGCGCCTTTTCCCAACTTGCTCCCGCACCGACCGCCTCTGTTGGTGTTCCCTCCGTCCCCCGTCACCTGCTCACCTGCATCCGACGAGTCCCCCCTCACTCCTCTGGAGGTAAAGAAGCTGCCCGTGTTTGAGACCAACCTGAACTACTCCGCCACGCCAGACAGCCCCCTGTCGCCTCAATACATGCGCCAGAGGGCCGACTCGTCCCCGAGCCTCACCGTCCTCATGCCGGAGAAGAAGGCCACGCCTCCCCTCACCCCTCCTCTTCCTCTTTCTACCCCAAACGCCCTGCCTCCTCCATACAGACCACCGTCCCACTTCCCCTTCCCGCCTGAAACTAACTTCCTGTCTTTGACACGCACGGGTTCCGTCACAGGGACTCAGTCAGAGTCCTCCAAGGCCCAAAGGCCCAATGTGGAGCCACTGGGGAAGCCGCCCCCTTACTCCCCGGGAAAAATGTCACGTCCTGAGCCTCGCAGAGTGCACTCCTGCTCCTCCTCGCCGCTGTTGTTCAACCCGGCTAATGGCCGACCCCTGACCAGCCCCCTGGATGAGCTCAGCACTTTGTTCAGCAGCGGGCGCAGCTTGCTGAGGAAGTCCTCTACGCCACGCAAGATGCGAGACGGAGGTCTGTCACACAAACCAACACGTATACACACATATCCTGGGCCCAACACAATCATGCCGTTTGTATTGGAAAGTAGAAATAATCTGTTCCAGAAATGTTTGAACACCTCTACTCTCAAAAGCGGAACAAACACGTGAGGGATATATTTCGTTAAAGGGGACCTACGATGATTCAAATCCACCTTTAAAGGCCTACTGAAACCCACTACTGCCGACCACGCAGTCTGATAGTTTATATATCAATGATGAAATATTAACATTGCAACACATGCCAATACGGCCGGTTTAGTTTACTAAATTGCAATTTTGAATTTCCCGCGAGTTTCTTGTTGAAAACGTCGCGGAATGACGACACGTGCGCGTGACGTCACAGACTGTCAGGAAATATTAGCTCAGCACCACTTACGGCTAAAAGTCGTCTCTTTTCATCGCATAATTACACAGTAATTTGGACATCCGTGTTGCTGACTCTTTTGCAATTTGTTCAATTAATAATGGAGACTATAAAGAAGAATGCTGTTGGTGGAAAGCGGTGTATTGCAGCTGTCTTTAGCACCGAGACACAGCTGGTGTTTCTTTGTTTTTAACACAGAGCGGTCAAGTGTATTAGAAATGGCAACAGGGGAGGATTTTCGCATGCATGTGCGTGTACGAGCCAGTGTGCCCCACAACAAGAGGATAGAGAAAAATGTACTACAATGCTCTTCGCGTAAATCTCTACCGTATATTGAGATATCCGCTAACGTAACTGTGGACGACTTTCCCTGTCGCCGTTCGGGTTCCTCTGACCACCCAGGAAGGACATCTCTCTCTAGCAGGTTTGACTGTTTTACTTTTTCAAATATATGAACTCTTTTGCGCCGTCGTCGCTCGTACTGCTCGCTCCTCCGTCTCTTTCTTTAGTCGGCCGCGTCGTCCCCTCTCGTGCGCTGTTTTCTCTCGCTTTCGCTCCTCATCTGTTGCTGCAGGTTCTCCAACTCATTCCACCCCGATCTCTCCTTCGTCTTCCCTTCTATGCAGCGTCAAGAAAAATGTCAATAATTTCCTGGTGTGTGAGCCACGCAACTGAATGAGATTGCGGCGGCGTCGCTCCCGCCACGCCCCGCCTCTCCATTCCGCCGCATTCTCCGCCTCCTAGCCGCCATCTTGGGCAGGGCTGCATCATGCCCTGCCCCGCCGTCGGCCCGTCGGCTGCGTCTCCCCACAGTAACATAGACAAAATGTTTCACTAAAGTCTCAAATTCCAAGCAGTTTGTTTGGAAAAAGTTTAGAAGAAGGCAAGATAGTTTTCTAAATATCTCCGCCACACCTCCATGGTTTGATTTCACATTAATGGGACATTTTTTTAATCCCAAATACACCAAAACAAGTACCAACAGGAAAAAAAAATTGGGTTTTGCATGATAGGTCACCTTTAAAACACTTTATTGTGGTCCAGATAATATGTATCGGATATGCTTTGGTGTAAATTTAGCCTAAACCTAAGCCCACACTCACTTTTACAACATTCATCCATCCATTTCCCACCGCTTATTCCCTTTGGGGTCGCAGGGGGCGCTGGTCCCTATCTCAGCTACAATCGGGCGCAAGGCGGGGTACACCCTGGACAAGTCGCCACCTCATCGCAGGGCCAACACAGATAGACAGACAACATTCACACTCACATTCACACACTAGGGCCAATTTAGTGTTGCCAATCAACCTATCCCCAGGTAACATGTTTTTTTTTTTATCTGTGTGCAAGATTAGAGGAGGCCTTACTAGATTGCAAATGAAACCACGCCCCACCCTTTCTAAAAGTATCGTCATTTATCTTTTGAAAATGTTCACTCTCTAAATATATATTTTGATTTTGTCACCACATTTTTCTTGCCAGATACTTCAATTGTTTGGGTTGGAAATGGGCTTTAAATCACCAAAATGATTCCCGAGCGCGGCCGCCGCTGCTGCTCACTACTCTTCTCACATTCCAGGAGGTGAACAAATGGATGGGTTAAATGCAGAGGGTAATTTCACCACACCTAGTGTGTGTGTGACTGTAACTGGTAATTTAACTTTAACTTTAAACATTATATATTTTCATCCGGTCACAACATTAGGAACACCTGAATCAGACTGCATATACTAGCTCCTTTTAGCATGTTGCACGTCTGTGTTATTATGCCCGTGCAAACATTAGATGAAGATAATACTTGTTTGTGATTCCTCCTAGTGTAATGTCGAGGGGGAGGAGCTCCATCCCTGTGGCTGAGTGCTTACTTAGGTCCCTTCTTAGGTTATCCAGTGTAAATCCCACCTAACCTTATACTTGTCCACACACACACACACACACAATGGTCGTTTAAGATCCCCTCCCCTCCCTGCTCCCCTCCGCCCGCCAGCCCGCGACCTAGTACTCATGCACGAAAAATGTGCACGTCATAGTCACCTCCAGTGTTGCTTTGTGTGCAAGTTCTCAGATTGAATTTAACTTATCTGAACAATATCCAGTGTTGTGGTATTTCAATTACAGTAACTGAAATTCAGTGCGCTGTGGGGCCTTATTGTGAAGTGAAGTGAATTATATTTATACAGCGCTTTTCTCTTAGTGACTCAAAGCGCTTTACATAGTGAAACCCAATATCTAAGTTACATTTAAACCAGTGTGGGAGGCACTGGGAGCACGTGGGTAAAGTATCTTGCCCAAGGACACAACGGCTGTGACTAGGATGGCGGAAGCGGGAATCGAACCTGCAACCCTCAAGTTGCTGGCACGGCCACTCTACCAACCGAGCTATACCGCCCCAGTTGTAATGAATCCCACCCCTGGACATGATAAATTAATCAAATCTTTAATTCACCTTCATTGTCCATTCGTTTTTGGTGACTTTGTATACTCTGGACCTAGACGTTGAGTCTGCGACATACATGGCAGGGGTGTGGTTAAGAGGGGACGAGTATAATTCACTAACTCGAGTATTTCACATATATTTCATATATATATAAATATATATATATATAAATGTATGAAATACTTGACTTTCAATGAATTCTAGCTATATATATTTATTTTATTGTATATATAAATAAAATAAATAGTTGAATTTTAGACGGCACCTATCAAATACACAGTAATAAAAACACAGTTGTTCTACTAACTGTACTGTGCTAACTGGTTACTTAAAAAAAACAAAAACACTTTCACTATTTGAGTAACCTTTGTTCTGGTGAGAATCCCTTGCCGTCAGGTGCCCAACACCACGTAAATCGTTGGCCAATCAAAAAGCAACCCCATAACGCTATAACCAACAATCACCAGGATATGGCAACAGACAACATAGAATCACTCTGTTACAGACGGCGTCGCCATGGCTGTAACTTCCTCGTTCTTCTGCTTCGTCTCCTTGTGTGTGCAGTTTTTTATTAAAATCCGTAGATGTTGTAACTTGATTGCGCAGGCAAGCTGTTTATATAACAGGTAAGCGGATGTGAAAACAGGCTGTCCCCACTCATGTCCGCATGGAGCTGGAGGGGGCGTGAATTTCGGGAGAAAATGTCTTCCGGGAGGTTTTCGGGAGAGGCGTTGAATTTCGGGAGTCTACCGGAAAATCCGGGAAGGGTTGGCAAGTATGCACGATGCCCAACATTGAAGTCAGAAATAACAGCATTCATTATGGTTTAAGTTCATATCGAACATGCGTACAGTTACAATCAAAGGTCCCCTTTAACTGTAAGGACATGTGACCATTTATCATTTAAATGTTTTGCATGATAGAACACCGCTTCAGTCCACTTCGACTTGAACTTATTTGTCACGGCGCATTAGCTCTCTGCTTTTTTATAACAGTCAACCTTTCAGTGAGCCCACTTCAGGTGTGTTTATGTGTTGTATTTACTACGACTAGTCCATGATCAAAGTCCTGGCTTGCTCGGTCCCTGTTGATTTATTGAACGCCCAGTGATTACCTCCTGCACTGTCGCGTGGAGCGATAGGTAAGTAATAATCAAGCGTAGCTTTGTGCAGTCAGGGGAGGGTGGAGGCGTCGGAAAGCAAGTAACCTTTCGCTTTTTGTTATTTATAGGTGTTCTGTGTTCTAGCTAAATCCACTCCCTTTTTGCACGCCGAAGAAGCAACACGTTTTTTGCCCCCAGCTGCATCGGAGCTGCAGGTGCACCGTGTAACATAACATGCCAATAACGAGCTGTCCGGCGTTATCTCATATAAGGGATATATAGTACACTCTAAGAGCTTGCACACAAATGCTTATGCACAGGCTGACCTTTTGCTAAAGCAGGACAAAACATCTTTTTCCAGGCGCAATCATTGTTACAATGTGTTCCTCGCCGACTGGCCACGCCCCCCTTCCGCAAACAAACACGATCCATGCAGTGCAGCACATAATGAGTAACAGCCATTGCTGACCTTGTTGTCTATGCTGGCAGCTGGGGCACATTTCATCCTGCTGCTGCTGTTGTACATGTGCAGGAGGCGGTATATCCTTTTAGTGGTTTGTGACTATCTCCATGCTAGTGTTGTAACGATACCAATATTTTAATACCGGTACCGGCACTAAAATTATTCCGGTACATTTGGGTGCTTTTCAGTACTTTTCTAAAAAAAAGGGGACCACAAAAAATTGCCTTATTGGCTTTATTTGAACAAAAAATCTTAGGTTACCTTAAACATATGTTTCTTATTGCAGTTCAGTCCTTAAATAAAATAGTAAACATACAAGACAACTTGTCTTTTAGTAGTTAGTAAACAAACAAAGGCTCTTAATTAGTCTGCTGACATATGCAGTAACATATTGTATCATTTATCACTCTATTATTAAGGACAAGTGGTAAAGCATGTATTATTAATCTACTTGTTCATCAGGACAAGGAAAAAAAACATATACTATATGTATATACCGTATCTTTTGGATTATAAATCGCTCTGGAGTATAAGTCGCACCGGCCGATAATGCATAATAAAGAAGGAAAAAAAAAAAAATACGTCGCACTAGAGTATAAGTCACATTTTGGGGAGAAATTTATTGAATAAAATCCAACAGCAAGAATAGACATTTGAAAGGCAATTTAAAATAAATAAAGAATAGTGAACAACAGGCTTTATAAGTATACGTTATATGACGCATAAATAACCAACTGAGAACGTGAAGTGAATTATATTTATATAGCGCTTTTCTCAAGTGACTCAAAGCACTTTACATAGTGACACCCAATATCTAAGTTACATTTAAACCAGTGTGGGTGGCACTGGGAGCAGGTGGGTAAAGTGTCTTGCCCAAGGACACAACAGCAGTGACTAGGATGGCACAAGCGGGAATCGAACCTGCAACCCTCAAGTTGCTGGCACGGCCACTCTACCAACCGAGCTATGCCTGGTAAGTTAACGTAACATATTATGTGAAAGGCCTACTGAAATGAGATGTTCTTATTTAAACGGGGATAGCAGGTCCATTCTATGTGTCATACGTGAGTGATCATTTCCCGATATTGCCATATTTTTGCTGAAAGGATTTAGTAGAGAACATCAACGATAAAGTTCGCAACTGGAGAAAAGCCCTGCCTCTACCGAAAGTCGCAGACGATGACGTCACATGTTGATGGCTCCTCCTATATTCACATTGATTTTAATGGGAGCCTCCAACCAAAAGAGCTATTCGGACCGAGAAAACGACAATTTCCCCATTAATTTGAGCGAGGATGAAAGATTTGTGTTTGAGGATATTGATAGCGACGGACTAGAAAAAAAAAAACGCGATTGCATTGAGACAGATTCATATGTTTTTAGACACATTTACTAGGATAATTCTGGGAAATCCCTTATCTTTCTATTGTGTTGCTAGTGTTTAAGTGAGTTTAACAGTACCTGATAGTCGGAAGTGTACGTCCACGGCCGGGTGTTGACGCGCAGTGTCTCAGGGAAGTCAACGGCAGCTGTATGGGCGGCACAAGCTCAGCTGATATCCGGTAAGAAGCAACTTTTTAACCACAATCTTCTCACAGAAACCTGCTGGTTGACATTTGGTTGGGATCCATGTCCGCTCTGATCCATAGTAAAGTTTCACCTCCGTGAATTTTAAACAAGGAATCACCGTGTGTTTGTGTGGCTAAAGGCTAAAGCTTCCCAACTCTGTCTTTGTACTTTGACTTCTCCAATATTAATTGAACAAATTGCAAAAGATTCAGCAACACAGATCTCCAAAATACTGTGTAATTATGCCGTTAAAAAAGACGACTTTTAGCTGTGTGTGTGCGCAGCGCTCATATTCCTAACAGCCCGTGACGTCAAGCGTACACGTCGTCATTACGCGACGTTTTCAAGAAAAAACTCCCGGGAAATTTAAAATTGCAATTTTGTAAACTAAAAAGGCCGTATTGGCATGTGTTGCAATGTTAATATTTCATCATTGATATATAAACTATCAGACTGCGTGGTGGGTAGTAGTGGGTTTCAGTAGGCCTTTAAGAGTCATTCAAATAACTACAACATATAGAACGTGCTATACGTTTACCAAACAGTCTGTCAATCCTAATCGATAAATCCGATGAAATCTTGTTCCTCAATGTCGCTTCTAAACAACTCTGCCAACTCCAAAGGTATGCACCGCTTCCTCTTGTTATTTTCTGCTGAATATTTCACTACGTCCAGCTTGTAATCTGCAGTACATGATTTCCCTTTCAGTGCCATTTTTGTTCAGCCCTTCTCAGTTTTTATAAGTTACCGCCAACGATGAAATGATCCATTTTAATAGCATATAGCATATAGCAGTTAGCATTCCATGACCCACAATGCACTTCTGCCATGACAATCCCCCGCCAAATTCTTATTGGTTGACGTGTGTGTGACGATTGCTGACGTGTGTGTGACGTTTGCTGACATTTTCTTCGTCTCTTCTGCGAATGAGATAAATAATATTATTTGATATTTTAGGGTTTTGTGTTAATCATTTCACACGTATGTCACTCCGGAGTATATGTCGCACCCCTGGCCAAACTATGAAAAAAACTGCGACTCATAGTCCGAAAAATACGGTATGTATCTATATATGTACATGTATTACGATTACTGTAACATACGCCTGTACTGGCTCACCTGCACTGGCTTCCTGTGCACTTAAGATGTGACTTTAAGGTTTTACTACTTACGTATAAAATACTACACGGTCTAGCTCCAGCCTATCTTGCCGATTGTATTGTACCATATGTCCCGGCAAGAAATCTGCGTTCAAAGGACTCCGGCTTATTAGTGATCCCCAAAGCCCAAAAAAAGTCTGCGGGCTGTAGAGCTTTTTCATTTCGGGCTCCAGTACTCTGGAATGCCCTCCCGGTAACAGTTCGAGATGCTACCTCAGTAGAAGCATTTAAGTCTTACCTTAAAACTCATTTGTATACTCTAGCCTTTAAATAGACTCCCTTTTTAGACCAGTTGATCTGCCATTTCTTTTCTTTTTCTTCTACGTCCCACTCTCCTTTGTGGGGGGAGTCCGGTCCGATCCGGTGGCCATGTACTGCTCGCTTGTGTATCGGCTGGAGACATCTTTGCGCTGCTGATCAGCCTCCGCTTGGAATGGTTTCCTGCTGGCTCCGCTGTGAACGGGACTCTCGCTGCTGTGTTGGATCCGCTTTGGACTGGACTCTCGCGACTGTGTTGGATCCATTATGGATTGATCTTTCACAGTAGCATGTTCTCATAGTCATCATTGTCACCGACGTCCCACTGGGTCATCATTGTCACCGATGTCCCACTGGGTGTGAGTTTTCCTTGCCCTTATGTGGGCCTACCGAGGATGTCGTAGTGGTTTGTGCAGCCCTTTGAGACACTAGTGATTTAGGGCTATATAAGTAAACATTGATTGATTGATTGATATTAGGATATGGTTATGTATATATAAATTTTTATATATATAATTGTATATACGTATCTATATTTTTTCATATGTATCTGTTTATGTATATATGTGTAACTATATATATATATATATATATATAATATACATACAGTATATATACAGTATATACTTATAGATATATATATACTGTATATATATTTACCTGTAATAGTATGACATCGGCAGCACGATGGAAGAGGGGTTAGTGCGTTGTGAGTAGTCCTGAGTTCAATCCCGATCTTTCTGTGTGGAGTTTGCATGTTCTCCCCGTGACTGCGGGGGTTCCCTCCGAGTACTCCGGCTTCCTCCCACTTCCAAAGACATGCACCTGGGGATAGGTTGATTGGAACCACTAAATTGGCCCTAGTGTGTGAATGTGAGTGTGAATGTTGTCTGTCTATCTGGTGGCGACTTGTCCAGGGTGTACACCGCCTTACGCCCGAATGCAGCTGGGATAGGCTCCAGCGACCCCAAAAAGGGACAAGTGGTAGAAAATGGATGGATGGATAGTATGACATCAAGCTCAAATTTACAGTGTATATCTGATTTTTCTATCTCCAAGGAAGTTGAAGATTCAAAGATGTTTCACTTTACACTGACATTATTAGAGAAAACGAGAAAGCAAAAACTGAGCATTTAAAATTTCACAATAATATTTAAACATGTTTTTAAAAGTGAGGCTTAAATGGAAGTTGATCAAAATGCTTCAAAACAAGACACACACATAGGTTATGGCTCAAGATTTTTATTTAAGTTTGATTGAAAAAAGAAAAGGATCAATTGTTTCACATAAATAAAGTGTGAAAAAAGTATCCCAATTCTGATATCATTTTCACACCAGTGCCTTAAATCCGGATTCAAGTCTAATGGGTTGAACCAGCTGTCACATACACAACCGTAGTGACCAAGACACTCATGAGCCACCTGTAGTGAGTACATGGTTCACCTGTCCCAACACCAAAGGCCTCAGATTGCTGATCCCTCTTCTGATGCCGATTGTCCTTGAAGTCTAAGCCAGTGTTTTCAACCACTGTGCCGTGGCACACTAGTGTACCGTGACATACAGTCCGGTGTGCCATAGGAGATTATGTCATTTCACCAAATTGGGTTAAAACTATTTTTTGCAAACCAGTAATTATAATCCGCAAATAATGTGCCGTTGTTGAGTGTCTGTACTGTCTAGAGCTCAGCAGAGTAACCGTGTAATACTCTTCCATATCAGTAGGTGGCAGCAGGTAGCCAATTGCTTTGTCATGATCACAATATGCTGGAGGCAGCCTGCAGGTCTAAAGGTATCCAATGCTTAAACCAAAAATAAACAGAAGGCGAGTGCCGCTAAGAAAAGGCATGGAATTTTAGGCATGGCTTTGCTAAACAAAGCTAAAACTAAACTGGCTGCAAAGTAACAAAAACAGAATGCTGGACAACAGCAAAGACTTACAGGGTGTGGGGGAGGGCGTCCACAAAGTACATCCGTACACGACAAGACAATCAACAACAAAATAGGAGTTCAAAACAAGAACTAAAACACTACACACAGGAAAACACCAAAAACCTCAAGGTCGTGACAGTACACCTACTTTGAGACAAGAGCTACAGTGATGCATGCTTGGTTATGGTTTGAATTCATATCCAACAATTGCGAGAACAACTTTTTTGTTGTCAATATCAGCTGCTTAGTTTAATTTCTTAATAGGGACGGCGTGGCGCAGTGGTAAAGTGGCCGTGCGCAACCCGAGGGTCACTGGTTCAAATCCCACCTAGAACCAACCTCGTCACGTCCGTTGTGTCCTGAGCAAGACACTTCACCCTTGCTCCTGATGGGTGCTGGTTGGCGCCTTGCATGGCAGCTCCCTCCATCAGTGTGTGAATGTGTGTGTGAATGGGTAAATGTGGAAATAGTGTCAAAGCGCTTTGAGTACCTTGAAGGTAGAAAAGCGCTATACAAGTACAACCCATTTATTTATTTATTTAATGTTTTGTGCTGGTGTTGTGCCGCGATATTTTTTCTATGAAAAAAATGTGCCTTGCCTCAGAAAAGGTTTAAAAACACTGGTCGATTCTGAGTCCAATTAGGATTGTGGTCGATTGGGTTAAAACAGTGGTTCTCAAATGGGGATACGCGTACACCTGGGGGTACTTGAAGGTATGCCAAGGGGTACATGAGATTTTTTTTTAATATTCTAAAAATAGCAACAATTCAAAAATCTTTTATAAATTTGTTTATTGAATAATACTTCAACAAAACATGAATGTAAGTTCATAAACTGTGAAAAGAATTGCAACAATGCAATATTCAGTGTTGACAGCTAGATTTTTTGTGGACATGTTGCATAAATATTGATGTTAAAGATTTCTTTTTTTGTGAAGAAATGTTAACAATTAAGTTGATGAATCCAGATGGATCTCTATTGCAATCCCCAAAGAGGCCACTTTAAGTTGATGATTACTTCTATGTGTAGAAATCTTTATATATAATTAAATCACTTGTTTATTTTTCAACAAGTTTTGAGTTATTTTTATATCTTTTTTTCCCAAATAGTTCGAGAAAGACCACTACAAATGAGCAATATTTAGCTCTGTTATACAATTTCATTAATCAGAAACTGATGACATAGTGCTGTATTTTACAGCACTATCTCTTTTTTTTCAACCAAAAATGCTTTGCTCTGATTAGGGGCTACGTGAATTAAAAAAAATTTGCACCGGGGGTCATACTTGCCAACCGTGAGACCTCCGATTTCGGGAGGTGGGGGCTGGTGGGCGTGGTCGGGGGTGGGGCGGAGGCGTGGTTTGGGGGCGTGGTTAAGAGGAGAGTATATTTACAGCCAATTTACCAACTCGAGTATTATTTCATATATATATATATATATATATATATATATATATATATATATATATATATGTATGTATGTATGAAATACTTAACTTTCAGTGAATTCTAGCTATATATATATATTTATTTTATTATATATACATAAATAAAAGAAATTGTTGAATTTCAGTCGGCAGCTATCAAATACACTAATAAAAACACAGTTGTTCTACTCTCTGTACTGTGCTTGCTGGTTACAAAAAAAAAACAACAACACTTACCTTTCACTATTTGAGTAACGTCACTTCCGAGTTTCCAGAAGATGGCGCCAATATGTTCTTTGGCCTGGCGTCTCTCGCTGTCAGCTCTGTTTGTTTTTGTGTTGTTTGAGTCTATTTTCGTCTCTGTCGTCCCCTCCCCCGCCACCTGCGGGCTGTGTGTCGGGCCCCACCTGGATTAGCTGCGCCCTTGGACATGCTGGCCCCCGCCAAATTCGGTCTTGTGAACGCAAGATCTTTGACAAACAAAACGTTTATCCTGAAGGATTTATTCACTTCCCCCGGACTTCCTCTGTGTTACGGAAACATGGCTGAGAGCCGGTGAGTCCGCCCCTCTTAATGAACTTCTGCTTCCGGAGTGTTTCTACTTTGATTCTCCGCGGTCGTCCGGTCGAAAAGGAGGAGGATTAGCAGTCGTTTTTAAAAATGACTTTAAATGCCGTCTGAGACCCCTGCAATCCTCCTTTTCAAGCTTCGAACTGTGCGTGTTTGAGCTGGAGGGGCGTGGCTTCCAGCTCGGGCTGGATTTCGGGAGAAAATTTCTTCCGGGAGGTTTTCGGGAGAGGCGCTGAATTTCGGGAGGGTTGGCAAGTATGGAGGGGGTACATCACTGGAAAAAGGTTGAGAACCACTGGGTTAAAAAACCTGTATGCTGAACACAACAACAAAGGACCAGACTTCACACGGCATGGTGGTCACATGACGTACACAACCTGTACGTAGTCGGGTGCGTTAACTGTTTCAATATTGCGGATTTACGAGAAGCATACTTCCGCTGGTTAAGAGGTGGACGCTGTCCTCTCGTGCTGTTTGCTTCTGAGTGGCTGTTTCCTCGAGGAGTATTAGTCGTGGCGGGGTTAATAATGCATGAGCAGCGGAATGATGAGGATGCCTATTAAATATTTAACAGCTCACTCATGTTCTACAGAAGCCAGCGTCACGGGCCAAAAGCGGAGCGCCGGGAGATCCTCGAACGGTTATCTAAGAGGCCGCCATCCATCGAAAGTGCGAGCGGTTGTCGTCACAAGGTTATATGTTTACTCGCTGGCGTTGCTATAACTGTTAGGCGTTTGGGGGCTGGAAGAGGGGGCCAGACTGGCTTGAAGGCCTTATAAGAGTCGGAATGAGAGAGCTGACACATGACGTTGAGATTCCTGGCTTTTAGCACGCGCTCCTACGCAGAAAACGGCGCAGCAGTGGCGTGATGGAAAGTGATGGAGTTTGTGACAGGGAATCCTGCGCTGTTATTTTGAGTAGGCGAAGCAAAGCGGCACCACTTAGATCTGAGAGTGAAGGGATGCCAGCAGGATTAACAGGACGCTCTACTTCCGTTCCCTCGGGTGAGTGCGATACCTGACGCCGAGGGGGGGGGAGAAGGGGGAGGGGCCAGAGGTTAGAGTCGCTATCCCCGACATGTCTGTGAAGAGCAGCTGCCTCCTTCTCCTCATACTCGGGGAAAGAGCAAACTACCGGTGGCAGAGGGCAGGTGGTCTTGGCAGACTTCAAGAAATCACTGTTATAAGACTTCACATGTCTCCAACCACCTGGATGCCAGGGGATTACACTGCAAAAAGTCAGTGTTCAAAAACGACAAAAAAAATACAAAAATGAGTGGTATTTAATTTGAACTAAGCAAAATTATCTGCCAATAGAACAAGAAAATTCGGCTGGTCAAGGCTGTCCAAAACAAGTAAAATTAGCTAACCTCAATGAACCCCAAAATACCTTAAAATAAGTATATTCTCACTAATAACAAGTGCACTTTTCTTGGTAGCAGTGTTCATTTTGACGGCAAAATTTGATTTAGTTTTAGTCATAGTCTTTTTTTTATTTTATTTAATTTTGATTTTTTTAATTTTTTTTTTTGTCCTGTCCAGCTTCTCAGGCAAATCATATAGTTGATGTAGATGCCCATATCGAGGGTTCAAATTTACTTTACAAAAGAGAAGTGTAGGATACTTCTCTTGTTGCCTTATTTAAATTTGACTTCATTAATTGTATTTATATTATCAATTGGTGCAACCGGGCCGCAGCAGGAGGGGATAGAAAGAGAAAAAAAGGAAGACAGAGGGGGAAATTGTGGGGATAACAGCAAATACAACAATAACAACAACAACAATAGAACAACACCAGCACATACAATATGTACAAATATGATCGTAAAAGTGATAGCAAATAAGCAGTTAGTGAAATAAATAATATAGTGATGACAATGAGCATTTTTACACTAAAACTGGAGCAATACAAAAAGCGCTATTGATCATGAACACCTGCGATAAGGTGGCGACTTGTCCAGGGTGTACCCCGCCTCCCGCCCGATTGTAGCTGAGATAGGCGCCAGCACCCCCCGCGACCCCAAAAGGGAATAAGCGGTAGGAAATGGATGGATGGATGATCATGAACAAAACGTCGTGGCGCAGTGGGAGAGTGGCCGTGCGCAACCCGAGGTTCACTGGTTCAAATCCCACCTAGTACCAACCTCGTCACGTCCGTTGTGTCCTGGGTGCTGGTTAGCGCCTTGCATGGCAGCTCCCTCCATCAGTGTGTGAATGTGTGTGTGAATGGGTAAATGTGGAAGTAGTGTCAAAGCGCTTTGAGTACCTTGAAGGTAGAAAAGCGCTATACAAGTACAACCCATTTATTATTTATTTATTTAATAGTTTACCTCTATTATCAACAATACAGTTGTTCAAATGCAACAATACGTATACATAATAAAAGCTACTAAGATAATAGTCTTTTGACTGAAATGTAATTTAGTTTTAGTCATAATTGAGTTATCTAAATTGTTTTAGTTTTAGTCCAGTTTTAGTTGACGAAATATCATAAGATTATAGTCGACGAAAACTACAGTAGATTTAGTCGACTAAAGGGTAATATGTAAACTTTCCCTTCAATTTCTGAAAGTCAAAGCAAAACAGCGGAAAAATCACAGATACAAGTCGTATTTTGATGAAAATCATGTCTCAAATTTAGTATTTCACGAGTAAGCCGTGTAATAAACGGGATAACGTCGAGTGAGTTGTATGTTGTGGAAAATGCTTACCTGTGTCTGGATTTCAGGCTGATTCGACTGTAAATGTTGCTTCAAGTTTGTTGTGTTTTTCCCCGTAATCCTCACGCTGCATTTCTTACACCGCGTTTTGTTATCTTTGATGTCAAATATAAAATTTCCCCATATGTCCTCTCTCCTGTTCCTCCCCGGCGTTGACATGTTGTCTTCTGCAGTCTCAAACGCAAACTACGTTTACGTAACTTCCTTACCACGTCGCTCTGATTGGTTCTCTTCCCAACTCCTCCCGCCTCTTCCTAACGAAATGAGCTCCGATTGGATCTCGTCTCTAGCAGACATTTTCGTCTCGTTTTTATTCGTTGACGAATATGTCAATACACCTCGTCATCGTCTTAGTCCACGTAAATTATTTTTTATTTAGTTATTGTCTCGTTTTAGTCAGAAAAAAAAGGTTTTTGACGATAACTATGAGGAAAAATTTTCATCAACAAAATTAACACTGCTTGGTAGAAAGAAAAAAAAGAGACTTTTTGCTCAGTATGTTGAAAAATCCCATCTCCGGGTTGGGGAGGAGACCCTGCCCCAAGTGGAGGAGTTCAATTACCTCGGAGTCTTGTTCACGAGTGACGAAAGAGTGGATCGTGAGATCGACAGGCGGATCGGTGCGGCGTCTTCAGTAATGCGGACGCTGTATCGATCCGTTGTGGTGAAAAAGGAGCTGAGCCGGAAGGCAAAGCTCTCAATTTACCGGTCGATCTACGTTCCCATCCTCACCTATGGTCATGAGCTTTGGGTCATGACCGAAAGGATAAGATCACGGGTACAAGCGGCCGAAATGAGTTTCCTTCGCCGGGTGGCGGGGCTCTCCCTTAGAGATAGGGTGAGAAGCTCTGCCATCCGGGAGGAGCTCAAACTAAAGCCTATATTGAGTAAAACATGCTTGAAACTAGAATATCAACTGTTGCAAAGCTGTGTCATTAACACTCACAAGTATAAAACTACTTTTTCGAAGTAATAATTTCCTACTTCAAGCATGAAAAAAAAAATCATGATGCCGAGCGCATATCATTATGTCAAGATAATGGCAGTAGCATTTTCTTAATTTAAAAATATTTTTCAACATTTTGAGCAAAATGTTTCTTTTTTTTCTACCAAGAAAGGTGCACTTGTTATTAGTGATAATATACTTATTTTAAGGTATTTTTGGGGTTCATTGAGGTTAGCTAATTTTACTTGTTTTGCAAAGTCTGGACAAGCCAAATTTTCTTGTTCTATTGGCAGATAATTTTGCTTAGTTTAAATAAAATACCCCTCATTTTTGTATTTGTGTTTTCTTGTTTTTGAACACTGACTTTTTGCAGTGTGATGTTTGATACTTTACATTATTTTTGGATGATACCACAAATTTGGGTGTCAATCCGATACCAAGTAGTTACAGGATCATACATTGGTCATATTCAAAGTCCTCATAGATAGATAGTACTTTATTGATTCCTTCAGGAGAGTTCCTTCAGGAAAATTTAAATTCCAGCAGCAGTGTACAGAGTTGAGATCAATTTTTTTAAAAAAGTACAAAGTTTTCATGTGTCCAGGGACATATTTCCTGAGTTTATAAACATAACATAAATTTTTTTTAAAACAAAAGAAAATGTTGTGATGCCAAAAAATATCAATGTATTAACTAGATACGTGCACGTACTTGATATCAGTACAGTGGATGACATTTGTTTACATTTTGAAGCCGGTGAGCTGCGGTGTGTTGTGAAGCATGTTTAGCTATTCCTAGTCCTGCAGGGATGATACTTGTAAGAAACTTACTTTGTCGCCATGGAGGCGAGGATTAGTGATTTAGAAGTAGCTAAAACACTGCGGACGGCGGATGGACGTTAGCCGCTAGCTAGCTAGCCATGTCTTAAAGCACCTCTTCCTGAGGGCGTTTCAGTGTTATAACTTCACCTTAGTTTAGCCAAAATGCGTCCGATCTCCCTTTTCTGTCTACACACTGCGTCTGTTTGTAGGTACTCTGTGATTGTGTGCTGCCGAACATGCCTGTCTTCTCGTAAAACCAGCAATTTCACGAAGTGACTTCGACGCAGGAATGCGAGACTGGTACTTTTCAGAGACGGTATAGTATGGAAATAGATTCATTAGTATCGCGGTACTATAGTAATACCGGTATACTGTACAACCCTATTGGGAATCGAATGCTGCTTGTCGGCGACTGTCAATGTGATCCGTCCTGTGAATCATCGCTTCTCACATAAACAACTGCCCTTTTTTTTCTACCTGCATCGCCCACAAACACGCAGTGACCCACTGGGAACACCAGCAGAGGGTGGTGGGTTTATATTTAGGCATGTTGCTACCATGGCTAGGATGGATGGATGCGAGGGTGGGGCGGGGGATTGGGGGGTTACGGAGAAGCTCAATCTCTATATGGGATGGCAGCTGACGACTTGACGCTCACACTGGTGTGCTCTTATGAAGTCGTAGACAATTACTCATTGAGTGTGAAAGCATGTGAGCCCCGAGGAGAGGCTGTCAGGTCATATGGAGTCACCTTCCTGCAGGCCAGGAGCAGCTGATTGAATACTAAGTACGACATAGAAGAATAACAAAAACTTGTAGGGCAATAACAGGAACGAGAATGAGGGGCAAAGCATCCTGAATTGGATCTGCGCCTGCATGCATTTATTTGTTTAGAACTCGGTCCCTCCGGGAATTCAACCAAATTCTGTGCATGGTCGCAACTTTTTCCAACGCCTGCAACTTCCCTGCACATTTTGGCCGATCAGCGTCATTTTCACCAATCTAATGTCTCTGAGTGACATTTAAACTTGTACATCAACTGTCTTATCAAAACTTATGAGAAAGCAGGGACAACAATGTGTAAAAATATACAAAACCAGTGAAGTTGACACGTCGTGTAATTCGTAAATAAAAACAGAACACAATGATTTGCAAATCCTTTTCAACTTGTGTTCAATTGAATAGACTTCAAAGACACGATACTTAATGTTCGAAGTTTTACAAATAATGATTAACTAAGAACTTAATAACAGCAACACATTGCAAAAGAGTTGGCACAGGGGCATTTTTACCACTGTGTTACATGGCCTTTCCTTTTAACAACACTCAGTAAACGTTTGGGAACTTAGGAGCATACTTGCCAACCTTGAGACCTCAGAATTTGGGAGATGGGGTGGGGGCGCAGGGTTGGGGGAGGGGGGGGGGGGGTTGGTAGTAGCGGGGGATGTATAGTGTAGTGTCCCGGGAGAGTTAGTGCTGCAAGGGTTCTGTTGTGTTTATGTTGTGTTACGGTGCAGATGTTCTCCCGAAATGTGTTTGTCATTCTTGTTTGGTGTGGGTTCACAGTGTGGCGCATATTTGTAACAGTGTTAAAGTTGTTTATATGGCCACTCTGTGTGTGAACAAGCCGCACATAATATGTAACTATGGCGGCACACCATTTATATGGAGGAAAAGCAGGCGTGGCGACAGGTTATAGAGGAAGCTAAAAGCAGTGCCTTTAAGGCACGCTCTCAATATTGTTGTCCGGGTGGAAATCGGGAGAATTTTGGGAGATTTTCGGAAGAGGTACTGAAATTTGTGAGTCTCCCGGGAAAATCGGGAGGGCTGGTAAGTTTGCTGAGGAGACCAATTTTTTAAGCTTTTCAAGTGCAATTCTTTCCCATTCTTGCTTGATGTACAGTTCAAGTTGTTCAACAGTCCGGGGTTTCCTTTGTCGTATTTTAGGCTTCATATTGTGCCACACATTTTCAATGGGGGACAGGTCTGGACTACAGGCAGGCCAGTCAAGTACCAGCACTCTTTTACTATGAAGCCATGCTGTTGCAACACGTGGCTTGGCATTGTTTTGCTGAAATAAGCAGGGGCGTCCATTATAACGTTGCTTGGATGGCAACAAAAGTTGCTCCAAAACCTGTATGTACCTTTCAGCATTAATTGGGCCTTCACAGATGTGTAAGTTACCCATGCCTTGGGCACTAATACACCCCCATATCATCACAGATGCTGGCTTTTGAACATTTGCGCCTATAACAATCCGGATGGTTCTTTTCCTCTTTGGTCGTCCGCTGTTCCCAAAAACAATTTGAAATGTAGACACCTCAGACCACAGAACACTTTTCCACTTTGCATCAATCCATCTTAGATAAGCTCGGGCCCAACGAAGCCCGCAGCGTTTCTGGGTATTGTTGATCAATCGCTTTCGCTTTGCATTGTAGAGTTTTATCTTGCACTTGCATATGTAGCGACAAACTGTAGTTACTGACAGTGTTTTTTGAAGTGTTCCTGAGCCCATGTGGTGATATCCTTTACACACTGATGTCGCATTTTGATGCAGGGATTGAAGGTCCGTAATATCATCGCTTACATGCAGTAATTTCTCCAGATTCTCTGAACCTTTTGATGATATTACGGACCGTAGAGGGTGAAATCCCTAAATTCCTTGCAATAGATTGTTGAGAAATATTGTTCTTAAACTTTTCGACAATTTGCTCAGGCATTTGTTCACGAAGTGGTGACGTTCGCCCCATCCTTGTTTGTGAATGACTGAGCATTTCATGGAAGCTGCTTTTATACCCAATCATGGAACCCACCTGTTCCCAATTAGCCTGTTCACCTGTGGGATGCTCCAAATAAGTGTTTGATGAGCATTGCTCAACTTTCTCCTTCTTTTTTGCCACTTGTGGCAGCTTTTTTGGTTGAAATGGATTTGCAAATCATTGTATTCTGTTTTTACTTACGATTTACACAACGTGCCAACCTTACTAGTTTTGGGTTTTGTATATGCAGTCCACAGATGAACTAAGCAAGTTTCTTTTTGTACATTCTGCCGCTTCATTAAATCATTCACAACATTGTATCCTGGAATTCCGTGTGTGCTTAACTGGCGAAACAGGAAGCGTGTCAGAAAAATACTCAACCCAGCTGACTTTTAAGCGACAGGCCGGTTCGGAGTCGCTACAGTAAAAGCTGCAACAACCACAAAAACTAAGGTATTGTTTCCAAAAAATACCCTATACCTGCCTTTCAGTGCATGGTACCTACTCAACTCAACAAAGTCTACTCACTATTGATACTTTTATGTATTATTACAAGTCACTGGTTATGTGTGTAGAATTACACTACAGTTTTCACTCTTTCTTCTCCTTGCCCTCAGTCTCCTCTTGGATACGATGTAAGGACACTTGTTAACCTGAACTTACCCTGTTGCTGTGTCTTAGCTCTGGACACTATAAGTTTCTACTCTACAGTCTAGTGTTGTACGGTATACCGTTATTAGTATAGTACCCCGATACTAATGAATCAATTCGGTAATATACCTCCTCTGGAAATTACCAGTTTGTTAAAATAAAGCCAGTAATGCCATTTTGTGGTCCCCTTTATTTAGAAAAGTATCTAAATAATTTTGGTACCGGTACCAAAATATTGGTATAAGGACAACATTACTACAGTCTCTACTTTCCATTTTCATTTTATCCGTGCCCTTATTCTCCCCTTAAATAAAATTTAAATGATAATAATATGATTTAATAACTATAACTAAAAATCTCTATGCTTTTTTTTCTGTGTGTGTATGTTTCTCCCAGGGTTCAACTCCAACATCAATCTGCCCTGCCGGGATGAGTGTGGCTCTGCCCCGTCCTCGCCATTGCTGCAGATGCAGGACAAGAACGCCAACAATCACTCGGTTCACTCCTCAAGCCCCGCCCCTATTGAGAACGGCAATCAGATCTCCAACGGTAGGTATAGTGCAGGAGTCTCCAAAATACAGCTCGCGTCCCAAGTTTAAGTCCCAAGTTTAATTTATATATATATATATATATATATATATATATATGTGTGTGTGTGTGTGTGTGTGTGTGTATATATACAGTATATATATTTATATATATATATATATATATATATATATATATGTGTGTGTGTATATATATATATATATATAATTTTTTTTAAAATCTGTCCTTAATCCATTTTCTATCGCTTGTCACTCTCTGCGTCTCCTAGCCGCTCAGGCAAATCACATTGTCAAAAAAAGCATTTTCCAATCGATAACGTGACATCTTCGCGCTCGGAATATATATATCCATCCATTTTCTACCGCTTATTCCCTTTCGGGGTCGCGGGGGGCGCTGGCGCCTATCTCAGCTACAATCGGGCGGAAGGCGGGGTACACCCTAGACAAGTCGCCACCTCATCGCAGGGCCAACACTGATAGACAGACAACATTCACACTCACATTCACACACTAGGGCCAATTTAGTGTTGCCAATCAACCTATCCCCAGGTGCATGTCTTTGGAAGTGGGAGGAAGCCGGAGTACCCGGAGGGAACCCACGCATTCACGGGGAGAACATGCAAACTCCACACAGAAAGATCCCGAGCCTGGATTTGAACCCAGGACTGCAGGACCTTCGTATTGTGAGGCAGACGCACTAACCCCTCTGCCACTGTGATTTATATATATATATATGTACATATATATATGTATATATATATATATATGTATATATATATATGTATATATATATATATGTACATATATATATGTATATATATATATATATATATATATATATATATATATATATATATATATATATATATATATATATATATGTATGTATATATATATATATATATATATATATATATATATATGTATGTCGAGGTTTCTGTGGTTTATCCGTTATACAGTGCTCAATACCGGGGTAGAGCGGAATATACATTAGGTCAGGAAATAACACAGAGGCTATTTCATCCCTACAAGCCTGTTTTGCAGGTTTCCCTGCTCTTCAGGGGATTTTATAACACAATATAATGGGGGGGGGAAAATAAATAAATATATATGTATATATATATATATATATATTTGTATGTATGTATATATATTTATATATATATATATATATATATATACATATATAATTTTTTTAACAATGCGGTCCCCCGAGTCAAAAGGTTTGGGGACCCCTGGTGTAGAGTTAATGAATTTACTACAGATTTTTAGTTACGGTTTATGGGTTATACGTGTATAGCGCTTTTCTACCTTCAAGGTACTCAAAGCGCTTTGACACTATTTCCACATTCACCCATTCACACACACGTTCACACACTGATGGCGGGAGCTGCCATGCAAGGCCCTAACCACGACCCATCAGGAGCAAGGGTGAAGTGTCTTGCTCAAGGACACAAAGGATGTGACTAGGTTGGTGGAAGCTGGGGATCGAACCAGGAACCCTCAGGTTTCTTGCACGACCACTCTCCCAACTTCACTACAACTATAGCATAGCGTAGCCTATCCTATGCTATGCTATGCTGTGCTGTGCTGTGCTATGCCATGACAGCTACTTTGCCCAAACGCGTCATTGACTAAGATGTAGTTTAAAGACTTAATTGGATGCTGTTCTTTGTAACGTAGATATCAATTGAATTACATGAATGTAATACATCCAAATGTTATTAAATGTAATTTGATTGTGTGTTCAGGGTCACTGGAGGATGAGGTTCATGTCAAGTCAAACATGTCCAGCTCCTCTCTGCACAGGCACATGGACAGCCACCACACACAGGTAAAACACACACACACACACACAAACACGCATTTGTAAATTGCAGTTGTCCTTCTACGAAACTGAAAGCAACACAAGTAGTGACTGTTGTGGTCACCTGTGACCTTCTTCAACTTCATTCTAACAGCAAATCATACAACAAGTTAACTATTATATTGCTTTTATAACCGGGTGGTCTCCAAGCAACTGGAGCGCCTTAACGCCCACAAACCACAACAATGACATTTGAAAAGGGACAGGCAAATAAATGCCAACATGGCGATGAGTAAGTTGATTACACATAACAAAGTTACATTACAGAACATTAAATGATTACACTCTCAAATTATGAATAGAGGATTTCTATAGCGCATATTTGGTTGGTTAAAGTTTACTTTGAACATGTATACAATTTCAATAGGATACATTACATTCAGTCATGGTCAAAAGTTTACATACACTTGTAAAGGAAATAATGTCAAGGCTGTCTTGAGTTTCCAATAATTTCCACAACTCTTATTATTTTGTGATAGAGTGATTGGAGCACATACTTGGTCCCAAAAATCATTCATGAAGTTTGATTCTTTTATCAATTTATTATGAGTCTATGTAAAATGTGACCAAATCTGTTGGGTCAAAAGTATACATACAGCAATGGTAATATTTGGTTACATGTCCCTTGGCAAGTTTCACTTCAATAAGGCACTTTTGGTAGCCATCCACAAGCTTCTAGCAAGCATCTGATTGAATTTTTGACCATTCCTCTTGAGAAAATTGGTGCAGTTCAGCTAAATTTGTTGTTTTTCTGACATGGACTTTTTTCTTCAGCATTTTCCACACGTTTAAGTCAGGGCTTTGGGAAGGCCATTTTAAAACTTTAATTCTAGCCTGATTTAGCCATTCCTTCACCACTTATGACGTGTGTTTGGGGTCACTGTCCTGTTGGAACACCCAACTGCGCCCAAGACCCAACCTCCAAGCAATTTTTGTTTCATCTGACCACAGAACTTTCCTCCTGAAGGTCTTATCTTTGTCCGTATGATGTCAGACGAAACAAAAATTAGGCTGTTTGGGGACAATATCCAGCAATATGTTTGGAAGAGAAAAGGTGAGGCCTTTAATTCCAGGAACACCACACCTACCGTCAAGCATGGTGGTGGTAGTAGTATGCTCTGGGCCTGTTTTGCTGCCAATGGAAACAGTGCTTTATAAAGAGTAAATGGGACATTGAAAAAGGAGGATTACCTCCAAATTCTTCAGGACAACCTAAAATCATCAGCCCGGAGGCTATTTATAATATGTACATACTATGCAAATATAAGAAAAGCTTGTTTTGAAAAATGTGTTGGAATTTCTCAAGAAAAAGTTCACAATTTCACAAGAGAAACATATAATTTTGGCCGTATTATAATAAAAGTCGTCATTTTACTCAACACAAGTCAAAACCTTACAAGAAAAACTGAACATTTGTGCAATATTATGATAAAAGTTGGAATTTTACTCAATAACAGTCCCAATTTTACAAGAAAAGCTCAAAACGTTGGCAATTTTCACAGTAAGAGTCGTAATTTTACTCAACAAAAGTCACAATTTTATAAGAAAACAAAAATGTTGGCAATATTTTAATAATAATCGGAATTTTACTTGTCAAAATTATGACAAGTCATAATTTTACTGAAAAAAATCTCACTGTTTTACAAAAACAACAAACCAATTGGTAATATTGTCATAAAAGTCAGAATTTTATATGACAGATGTCACCATTTTGCGGTAAAAAGTCATTTTACATTAAAAAAAAAATCATAATTTTATAAGAAAATATTGCAATTTACAGAAACAGAAAGAACATGAGAAATTGTTTGCAATTTTATAAGAAAAAAGTCGATGCATTTTGAGAAAAAGACTGCTTTTAGTTTTGTTTTTGTTGTTGAATTGTTTGTTCGTAATTAGTTTTTAATCTTCAATATTTACTTCAAGTTATTACAGTATGTCTCTATATACATTTTTTTTATTATTATTATTAAATTTGGCCAAATTTCAATTCCTTACACACACTTGTTATTACATATGTTGGCCAGAGGGGAAGCACTTCAGATTTTTACACACACTTGTTATTTCATACGTTGACCAGAGGGGGAGCACTTTTAAAACTCACACACAGTCAATTTGAAAAATCCCTCCTTTTTGGGACCACCCTAATTTTGACAGATTTCTCCACCAGGGTTGCTCATGAAACATTCTCTATTATGTGCAATGGTTTTCCGTATTGGGACCATGATTTTGGTCCTTACTTGTTTACCGTTCCACATACAGAAGGTACTTTTCCTTGTTGATGTCTCAAGAAGGGGAGCAATACAAGAACACACACACACACACACACACACACACACACGTGTTTAGTTACAGACGTGAATTCAAAGCCTGGCATACACACACACAGTCTTGTTCCGTGGCGGCCGATTGCGTGATATATAACTAAGTGGGAATTGGATAAAAGGAGCGTTTGAAAAGTGAGACAGGCCACAGACTGATGAATAGACGTATATGATACAAAGTCTGAATAATTAAAAGAGCAAGATATACTCACATGACCGACGTACGCACTTCTGTGACTTAATCTTTTAGCCTTTTATTTGCCTGCCAAAGTGCAGACAAGGCTTGATATGCTGCTTTTCACTCTCCCGCACTCCCAGACAATTAAGTACCAAAACACTTGAGATTCACCATATTGGTTCTTTGACTTTACAACTTCTGACAGGGCAAAGCCTTATTGCCCTGAAGGTCAAAGGTCACCAAACCACATGAAGTCATATTAGAGCACTTGATGAACATTTCCCAGATCTACAGTATAATGGTGTTGTCAATATGTGCTCATACGATGACCAGAAAAATATATGTTGTTCATCAACAAGCAAATGACAAGGCAGCATGTCGTCACCCTTAAGTCTCTCTCACCGCCTCCTTTATCTTCCAGAGGGCTCATCTCAACTTTTCTCCATTCGGAGCTGGGGCCGCCCTGTAGGGGCTTACTGGAAGCCCCAGGTCTCCATGTAGGGATGTGGTGAGTGTATGGTCCTCCATCCCAAATAGCATTCTGTCACAGTGCTTCCATAGAATCCATTGTCGCAGTGTGAGATTTTCATACAGTAGATCACACAAGTCATCTTTAGTGTCTGTATGCATCTTTGTTTTGTGGAAAACTCTTCTGGAAACAGATTCCCGGCACAGAGTATCTGATTCCAGAACCAAATACAGTATGTCTCCTTGCTTATCCGCATTCCACGTTTTGAACTTTTTGTTTTGAATCAGTTTGTTCAACTTTTTTTGGCTTGTGTTCATGTTGGTGGTGTGCAGCACATGTGTAGATCAAAATATTTATTCATGCATTCTCCTAAAATGATTACCAGAATCAGTATTAACTTGACAAGTCTAAACACTATTAATCAATAAATCAATCAATTTTGTATTTATATAGCCCTAAATCACAAGTGTCTCAAAGGGCTGCACAAACCACAACGATATCCTCGGTACAGAGCCCACATAAGGGCAAGGAAAAAAACTCACGAACACGGAAAACGTCGGTGACAGTGACAATGATGACTATGAGAAACCTTGGAGAGGACCGCATATGTGTGCAACCCCCACCCCCAGAGGACCAAATAAAAATAAACGCTCCAATGACATGAGATTACCTGTACTTTACTGTAGGTGGGTTAGTCGGATGCAAATCTAGCGTTACTTTTCTCTTGCCCGTCCTGTTGTAAACTTCCACTGAATTCATTGTAAATAAATATGGCGACGATCGTGTGGGATTTTTACAGAGGTAGGCATTTTGAGTGCTATTTGCAAAAGTGTACTGCAAACATTCCATCCATCCAGCCATCCATCTTCTTCCGCTTATCCGAGGTCGGGTCGCGGGGGCAACAGCCTAAGCAGGGAAACCCAGACTTCCCTCTCCCCAGCCACTTCGTCTAGCTCTTCCCGGGGGATCCCGAGGCGTTACCAGGCTAGCCGGGAGATATAGTCTTCCCAACGTGTCCTGGGTCTTCCCCGTGGCCTCCTACCAGTTGGATGTGCCCTAAACACCTCCCTAGGGAGGCGTTCGGGTGGCATCCTGACCAGATGCCCGAACCACCTCATCTGGCTCCTCTCGATGTGGAGGAGCAGCGGCTTTACTTTGAGTTCCTCCCGGATGGCAGAGCTTCTCACCCTATCTCTAAGGGAGAGCCCCGCCACACGGCGGAGGAAACTAATTTCGGCCGCTTGTACCCATGATCTTATCCTTTCGGTCATGACCCAAAGCTCATGACCATAGGTGAGGATGGGAACATAGATCGACCGGTAAATTGAGAGCTTTGCCTTCCGGCTCAGCTCCTTCTTCACCACAACGGATCGGTACAACGTCCGCATTACTGAAGACGCCGCACCGATCCGCCTGTCGATCTCACGATCCACTCTTCCCTCACTCGTGAACAAGACTCTGAGGTACTTGAACTCCTCCACTTGGGGCAGGGTCTCCTCCCCAACCCGGAGATGGCATTCCACCCTTTTCCGGGCGAGAACCATGGACTCGGACTTGGAGGTGCTGATTCTCATTCCGGTCGCTTCACACTCGGCTGCAACCCAATCCAGTGAGAGCTGAAGATCCCGGTCAGATGAAGCCATCAGGACCACATCATCTGCAAAAAGCAGAGACCTAATCCTGCGGTCACCAAACCGGAACCCTTCAACGCCTTGGCTGCGCCTAGAAATTCTGCCCATAAAAGTTATGAACAGAATCGGTGACAAAGGACAGCCTTGGCGGAGTCCAACCCTCACTGGAAATGTGTTCGACTTACTGCCGGCAATGCGGACCAAGCTCTGGCACTGATCGTACAGGGAACGGACTGCCACAATAAGACAGTCCGATACCCCATACTCTCTGAGCACTCCCCACAGGACTTCCCGAGGGACACGGTCGAATGCCTTCTCTATGTCCACAAAGCACATGTAGACTGGTTGGGCATACTCCCATGCACCCTCAAGAACCCTGCCGAGAGTATAGAGCTGGTCCACAGTTCCACGACCAGGACGAAAACCACACTGTTCCTCCTGAATGCGAGGTTCGACTATCCGGCGTAGCCTCCTCTCCTGTACACCTGAATAAACCTTACCGGGAAGGCTGAGGAGTGTGATCCCACGATAGTTGGAACACACCCTCCAGTCCCCCTTCTTAAAGAGAGGAACCACCACCCCGGTCTGCCAATCCAGAGGCCCCGCCCCCGACGTCCACGCGATGCTGCAGAGTCTTGTCAACCAAGACAGCCCCACAGCATCCAGAGCCTTAAGGAACTCCGGGCGGTTTTCGTCCACCCCCGGGCCTTGCCACCAAGGAGCTTTTTAACTACCTCAGCGACCTCAGCCCCAGAAATAGGAGAGTCCACCACAGATTCCCCAGGCACTGCTTCCTCATAGGAAGACATGTTGGTGGGATTGAGGAGGTCTTCGAAGTATTCCCTCCACCTATCCACAACATCCGCAGTTGAGGTCAGCAGAACACCATCCGCACCATACACGGTGTTGATAGTGCACTGCTTCCCCTTCCTGAGGCGGCGGACGGTGGTCCAGAATCGCTTCGAAGCCGTCCGGAAGTCGTTTTCCATGGTTTCCCCGAACTCCTCCCATGTCCGAGTTTTTGCCTCTGCGACCGCTGAAGCCGCACACCGCTTGGCCTGTCGGTACCCGTCCACTGCCTCCGGAGTCCTATGAGCCATAAGGACCTGATAGGACTCCTTCTTCAGCTTGACGGCATCCCTCAACGCTGGTGTCCACCAAGGGGTTTTAGGATTGCCGCCCCAACAGGCCCCAACTACCTTGCGGCCACAGCTTCGATCAGCCACCTCGACAATAGAGGTGCGGAACATGTCCAGCACCTCCCTCGTGACATGTTCGAAGTTCTTCCGGAGGTGGGAATTGACACTTTCTCTGACAGGAGACTCTGCCAGACGTTCCCAGCAGACCCTCACAATGCGTTTGGTTCTCCCAGGTCTGTCCGGTATCCTCCCCCACCATCGCAGCCAACTCACCACCAGGTGGTGATCGGTAGAAAGCTCCGCCCCTCTCTTCACCCGAGTGTCCAAAACATAAGGCCGCAAATCCGATGACACAACTACAAAGTCGATCATGGAACTGCGGCCTAGGGTGTCCTGGTGCCAAGTGCACATATGGACACCCTTATGTCTGAACATGGTGTTTGTTATGGACAAACTATGACGAGCACAAAAGTCCAATAACAAAACACAACTCGGGTTCAGATCTGGGCGGCCATTCTTCCCAATCACGCCCCTCCAGGTTTCACTGTCGTTGCCAACGTGAGCGTTGAAGTCCCCCAGTAGGACAAGGGAATCACCCGGGGGAGCACTTTCCAGTACTCCCTCAAGTGTACCCAAAAAGGGTGGGTACTCTGAACTGCTGTTTGGTGCGTAAGCACAAACAACAGTCAGGACCCGTACCCCCACCCGAAGGCGGAGGGAGGCTACCCTTTCGTCCACCGGGTTGAACTCCAACGTGCAGGCTTTGAGCGGTGGGGGGAGGGGGGGGAAACAAGAATTACCACCCCAGCCCGTCGCCTCTCACTGCCGGCAACGCCAGAGTGGAAGAGGGTCCAGTCCCTCTCCAGAGAAGTGGTTCCAGAGCCCTTGCTGTGCGTCGAAGTGAGTCTGACTATATCCAGCCGGAACTTCTCCACTTCGCGCACTAGCTCAGGCTCTTTCCCCCCCAGTGAGGTGACGTTCCAACATGCACAACATTCCGCAAAGAACGAAAATAATAAAAACATTGTGGTTCAACACATCCAACCTCATCAGCCACCTGAAACACCAACACTACTAGACATCATTAATATTAATATAATATTAATTAATATAATAATAATAATATACCAATATTTTGGTACCGGTCCCAAATTTATTTTAGATGGATTAGATTAGATAGTACTTTATTTATTCCGTCAGAAGAGTTCCTTCAGGAAAATTAAAATTTGCAGCACAATCCCATTCAAGATCAGACAAACATTACAGGGAGACAGAACAGGATCGCTGACGGGTCTGCCGGCTTCCAGCGCCCCTTACAAAAAAGGTGAGATACAGGTAAACAAGGGGGGGAATGGGAGAAAAAAATAGAAGATTAAAGTAAAATAAAAAAATCGGTCTAAGCCTGGGCCCCTGGAGAGGGGGTGCAGACTGAGGCCAAGAGAAAAAAACAACTCATAGCCATAGTACACATCCCTCTTACATGTGTGTAAGAGGGAAACATCAAACATCAGAGAACACAGAGGACATTAAAGACATTAAAGCAGCAGATACAACCAGACACTTCTACATACAGCAAACAATAAAAAGTAAAATAAACAGATCCACTGTGGTGGCCTCTGCGGTGTTCCACGCCATCGTCCGCTGGGGTGAAGGGAGCAGGGCCAGAGACAGGAGCAGACCCAACAAAGCAACCAAGAGAGCCGACTTTTAATACTTTTCAATACTTTTCTTGACTAAAGGGGACCACAAAAATTGAAATTTTGGCTTTATTTTGACAGAAAAATCTTTGGGTACATTAAACATGTGTTTCTTATTGGTCCTTAAATAAAATAGTGAACATACAAGACAACTTGTCTTTTAGTAGTAAGTATGCAAACAAAGGCTCCTAATTTAGCTGCTGACATATGCAGTCACATATTGTGTCATTTTTCATTCTATTATTTTGTCAAAATTATCCAAGGACAAGTGGTAGAAAATTAATTATTCATCTACTTGTTCATTTACTTTTAATATCTCAAGGGTTTAAGTTTATTTGTCACATGCAGACTACACCACAGTGAAATGCTTTTTTCCATGCTCTTCAGATATTGCGTACAGTGGGATCCAAACATTAGTTGCAGAATCTAATACACTAAATACAAAAAAATACAAAAAATTGAATAGCTCTGATGTACATTAATTACAAGACAATTAAGTTGCACAATAAATCACAGAAGTTATGGTAGAAGTAGCAGTAAAAGTAGAAGTACAGTAGTCAAATACAGTACCAGTGCAATATCAAATAGTGAAACAGTATATACAGTATAAGAAGGAACAAATATGAAGGTGTCTACAGTTCTTTGGCAGTTGAGTAGTGACAGTTGTATGAACAAAGGTAATGGAACAATATGACTTTTCTATACTCTTGTTTTTACTTTATTTTTACATTATTTACAATCATTGAATGCAAAGTATCGTAGTCCGGTAATTACAGTGGTAAGTAAAGTGTTTTTACATTATTTTTTACATTATTTACAGACATTGATATCTGCTTACTTTCTCTTTTTCTCATTTTCTATCTACACTTTTGTTAAAATTTAATAATCACATATTCTTCTGCTGTTTGGATGCTTCACTTTAGTTTTGGATGATATCACAAATTTGGGTATCAATCCGATACCAAGTAGTTACAGGATCATACATTGGTCATATTCAAAGTCCTCATGTGTCCAGGGAGATATTTCCTGAGTTTTTAAAAATAATATAAATGTTTTTAAAAACGAAAGAACATGTTGTGATGCCCAAAAATACCCATGTAATCATAGTAGTATCGACTAAATACGGTCCTGTACTTTGTATCATTACAGTGGATGTCAGGTGTCGCTCCACTAATGGCGTTTGTTTACATTTTGACACCGGTGAGCTACGGTGTGTAGTGAAACATGTTTAGCTATTCCTCGTCCTGCAGGGATGATACTTGTAAGAAACTTACTTTATTTGTCACCATGGAGACAAGGATTAGTGATTTAGAAGTAGCTAAAACACTGCCGACTGGGGCTGGACTTTAGCTGCTAGCTAGATAGCAATGTCTTTAAAACACCTCTTCCTGAGGGCGTTTCAGTGTTATAACTTCACCTTTATCGTTAGTTTTCAAGCCAAAATGCGTCCGTTCTTCCTTGTCTGTCTACACACTGTCTGCCTTTTACTGGAAGTGTGGATAGAACATCTTAAAAGAGAAAGTAAGCAGATATTAACATTAAATAGACAAGAAGTTTAATAATTCTTTTTCTACCACTTGTCCTTAATAATTTGACAACATAATGGAATGGAAAATAACACAATATGTTACAGCATACGTCAGCAGATAAATTAGGAGCCTTTGTTTGCTTAGTTACTACCCAAAGACTAGTTCTTTAGTATGTTCACTCTTTTATTTAAGGACAAATTTGCAATGAGAAACATGTTTATGTATTTAATTTTTTTGTTAAAATAAAGCCAATAATGCAATTTTTTTTGTTGTCCCCTTTATCTAGAAAAGTACCGAAAAGTATCTGAATAATTTTGGTAGCGGTACCAAGATATTGGTATTGGAACAACATTAATACGTATTCATGGTCTGTTAAGCTCACACAATCACTAACGGTATGTCTGCAAGGCTAACCAGTTGTCATCCGTCGAACGTGAGCTACACTACTTTAAATAATGGCAGACTGCAATTAAACTATTCACTTATTGTGCAGCTGTAGCGCTTCAAATCACTTTGTTTGGCCCATGGACCATTGGCACATTTTAACTTTGGCCCTTGGGAGCAAAAACTTTGGACCCCCCCAACTGAACAGTACATGATGCAGCCATCATTAATTAGAGTGACTTATGGAGACGACTCCCTGTTTGATGGCAGCTGTGTTTGATATTCCTTCTTCTGATCCCTCTGTGCGGAAGACGTCTTGGTTTTCCAAATGTGGAGTGGAACAACTCGACCAGGCTGAGCCGTGAACTCACTTTCTGGGGTTAAACAGGGACACAAACTTTGAGGCATGTCTGCTTTATCGAGCGACATCAGAGGGCTAACGGGCTTTTCCTCTCTAACTTATGCACTGGGAGTGAAGTTGTTTGACTCCATGGTTATTTATTTTTGCTTTTCCTACTATGCTGTGTGTATGTTCTAAGTTTTTGCCTGGTACACAAATCTGGACAAACAGGGAGGTAATGGGTCCCATTTTTATAGTCTTTGGTATGACTCGGCCGGGGCTTGAACTCACGACCTCCCGAACTCAGGGCGGACACTCTAACCACTAGGCCACTGTGTAGGTTTCATCAAAAGGTACTCACAAAAGGAATACAGTCATTCATTGAAGGTAATGAAACCGAAATCTCATTTGCGAATTTTTCCAGCTGAAAGGACTTAACCATTCTGATAAACAAATAAAAACGGAAAAAATTGGATTGTATTGTCAGGTGAGCTCCTCAGCCCTCGGAAGACAAACTAAATTGAGGACGTAAAAGTCGTAACAAGGTTTCCCTGTGTGAACTTGTGGAAGAATCATTTTATTTGCCAGAAGAGCGCCACATCTCCGGAGCAAGGCGTTCAATTTCTGGCAGCGGTATCTAGTCGGCCAGTCCTGACGTGCCTCGCATCCCCCGTGTAAAAACAACACTTAACACCATCAGTGAAATATTTTGGTAGCCTATAGGCCACCAGGTGACCCGCCCTTCTATAAAAGAACACAGATTACAACCTTCTAGCAGCCTTTTAGATCCGACCATACGTCTCCTGTTCCTACGCTACCAATCATCGGAGCTCGGTCCTGTTTCTGGAGTTACCGACTGATGCAGATTGGAATGGCTGTCTGATTGATTTACCCGCATGTCGTCTCGCGGATGACTGATGTTGGACTCTAAGGATCCTCCCCGCTAAACGACCCCTACTGTAATACACATGACCGCCTTTGAGGTGATGATCCATGGAGGGTGCACAGATCTAGGAATTGCAGATGAGTTGCTACTAGAGCTGTCAATCAGAGAGGGAATTTCGCTGCTTTTGCTGTGACCGTCTCGGGAGACGGCTGTAGATTCATCTCCATCTAATTTTGTAAGTGACGGCGCTGTCCTAATTTTCCCGTATGGTAGGCGTCGGTCTCTAATGGCTGCCTGATCAAAGTGTGACACATGTGCTCAATCTCTTTGCTCCATTTATTTTATTTGATCTGCCTGCATCGAAACCTCCCAGTCTGCTTGTCATCCACGCTGCTTTCTCATCCTCCAAATCACTGTCTGATCTTTTCAGCTCCTCATTGATCCATCACCAGAATGCAATTACTGTGGAACCTCGAAAGTCGGGACGTAGTTCAGCCTATGCTTTGTTGGCCTTTCTGCACATTTTCCCATTGGAAATAATGGAAAACCGAATGAATCTGTTCTCAGGACAAACAGTCGTCATGAAAGCTTAGTTAATGAACAGGCAATGTTTTAAGTGAGATTGTAACATTTTTGGTGTTTTCTGTTTGCGTTGTCATCTAGCAACCTCATTTCAATAAGGTAAAAAAAGTATAATTTTAAGTCTACACTTCACCAAGTAGCACGCGGAAGTTAGCCACTGTCAGTATTAGGGTTGTACGGTATACCGTAATGCCAATTAATCATATTCTGTCTTTTACCGCCCTTGAAAAGTACCGTCGATACTAATATGATTACGTCGATATTTTTTGGCATCACAATATCTTCTTTTGAAATGTACATTATGTTTATAAACTCAGGAAATATGTCCCTGGACACGAGGCCTTTGAATATGACCAATGTATGATCCTGTAACCACTTGGTTTCGGATTCATACCCAAATTTGTGGCATCATCCAAAACTAATCTAAACAAGAGAAAAATAAATGATTATTAGATTTTAACAGAAGTGTAGATGGAACATGTTAAAGGAGAAAGTCAGCAGATAACAGTAAATGAACAAGTAGATTAATAATTAATTTCCTACCACTTGTCCTTAATAATGTTGACAAAATAATAGAATGGAAAATAACACAATATGTAACGTCAGCAGCTAAATTAGGAGCCTTTGTTTGCTTACTTACTATTAAAAGACAAATTGTCTTGTATGTTCACTATTTTATTTAAGGACAAACTTGCAATAAGAAACATGTTTAACGTACCCTAAGATTTTTTGTTAAAATAAAGCCAATAATGCAATTTTTTTGTGGTCCTCTTTATTTCGAAAAACAGCAAAAAGTATCGAAATAATTTTAGTAAGGACAAACTTGCAATAACAAACACATGTTTAATGTACCGTAATATTTTTTGTTAAAATAAAGCTAATAACGCAAATTTTTTGTGGTCCCCTTTATTTAGGAAAGTACCGAAAAGTGTCGAAATAATTTTGATACCGGTATCAAAATAGTGGTATCGGGACAACACTACTCAGTATGTTATTTTCTTTTTGCACTTCATCCCTCAACGTTTATAACTACAATTCTAGTTTACGATTTCCACAAGTTTTTTTTAAATGAATATACAAAATGTCAAAATGACAAAACGTGTTTTACCCTTAAGCTTGAAAGACACGTACACATATTGGTAAACAACACTGTGCAATTCTAACTTAAGATTTTTACCAATTTTTCAAATCAATATCCAAAACGATAATACGCTTTCTACGCTCTTAGGCTGAATCCCAATTATTTTCCTTTCCACTTGTCTTAGCCCTTTGTCTTTTGATTTTACACATTCACGCGAGCCGAGGTAAGGGGAAAGGTTATGTACCGAGGGCTGGATAACCCTCGGAAACCAAGCATTATCTATTTTCATAGGAATGAAACCTCAGTTTTAACAGGTATTCAATCTTAAATCGTAAATTCTGCCATTATTTTTTTAATTGCCCGTCATACAAGCTATCTTACGCGGCTATAGCAAGTAGACTGCGATGCCAGACTAGCAGCAAACAGACTTCACTGCAATTTATTACATTTAATGAACGGTTAGGCAACTAATCTAGTTTCAGAATTGACATAAGCCATGCTAGAATGTTGTTTTTACTTTAAAATCCTTCGTCGTATCAGCTAGTTAACCCTACTGTAGATGGTAAACCAACATTTCTGACTAGCAACAAACAGACTTCACTAAAGTTTACTACATCTCATGATTAAACCGCTTACCCTATTTTTATAAGGGTATAAGTCGCACCCGCCGAAAATGCATAATAAAGACGGAAAAAAACATATAAGTCGCACTGGAGTATAAGTCGCATTTTTGGGGGAAATTTATTTGATAAAAACCAACACCAAGAATAGACATTTGAAAGGCAATTTAAAATAAATAAAGAATAGTAAACAACAGGCAGTGGGGCAAAAAAGTATTTAGTCAGCCACCGATTGTGCAAGTTCTCACACTTAAAATGATGACAGAGGTCTGTAATTTTCATCATAGGTACACTTCAACTGTGAGAGACAGAATGTGAAAAAAAATCCAGGAATTCACATTGTACGAATTTTAAAGAATTTATTTGTGAATTATGGTGGAAAATAAGTATTTGGTCAACCATTCAAAGCTCTCACTGATAGAAAGAAGTTTTGGCTGAAAATCTTACGATACATGGCCCCATTCATTCTTTCCTTAACACGGATCAATCGTCCTGTCCCCTTAGCAGAAAAACAGCCCCAAAGCATGATGTTTCCACCCCCATGCTTCACAGTAGATATGGTGTTCTTGGGATGCAACTCAGTATTCTTCTTCCTCCAAACACTACGATTTGAGTTTATACCAAAAAGTTCTATTCTGGTTTCATCTGACCACATGACATTCTCCCAATCCTCTGCTGTATCATCCATGTATCCATTTTGGTATAAACTCAACTTGTCGTGTTTGGAGGAAGAAGAATACTGAGTTGCATGCCAAGAACACCACACCTACTGTGAAGCATGGGGGTGGAAACATCATGCTTTGGGGCTGTTTTTCTGCTAAGGGGACAGGACAATTGATCCGTGCTAAGGAAATAATGAATAGGGCCATGTATCGTGATATTTTGAGCCAAAACCTCCTTCCATCAGTGAGAGCTTTGAATGGTTGACCAAATACGTATTTTCCACCATAATTTACAAATAAATTCTTTAAAATTCCTACAATGTGAATTCCTGGATTTATTTTTGCACATTCCGTCTCTCACAGTTGAAGTGTACCTATGATGAAAATTACAGACCTCTGTCATCATTTTAAGCGGGAGAACTTGCACAATCGGTGGCTTATTAAATACTTTTTTGCCCCACTGTATGTTGTATGACGCATAAATAACCAACTGAGAAGGTGCCTGGTATGTTAATGTAACATATTATGGTTAGAGTCATTCAAATAACTATAACATATAGAACATTTTATACGTTTACCAAACAATCTGTCACTCCTAATTGCTAAATCCCATGAAATCTTATACGTCTAGTCTCTTACGTGAATGAGCTAAATAATATTATTTGATATTTTACGGTAATGTGTCAGTAATTTCACACATAAGTCGCTCCTGAGTATAAGTCGCACCCCTGGCCAAACTATGAAAAAAAAAACTGCGACTTATAGTCTGAAAAATACGATATTTACTCTCAGTATTTATAATAGCCTTTTAGAATGTTTTTGACATATCTGACAAACTAGCAACAAAATATATATTTCTTCTTTGCGATTATCGGTACCCTTCTGAGGTGGCATTACCGAGCACCACAGACTTACATTTGTGGAGGTAGTCTTTTCAGAGTTTCTTGAGATTTGGTCAAACCGCGCTTTCAAGGTTCCACTATGTTTAGCTCGCCAGTCAGAACGTGACACCTTTTCGTCTTCTGTCCAAATCAGGCGTTCCAGAGGGCATGTCTTTCCAAGGGAGACACCACCACGCTGCGGGAGCTTCTGCGCTGGCGGCAAGCGCAGTGTGAGGGGCGGGGCCACTGGAAGCAGCGCCCGCCTCAGACTCCGCCCTTGCCCCCCACGCTGCTCTGGTCCAGCAGGAAGACTTCCCCATGACCTTAGGACGGAATGTTTCGAGCTGCATAAACCTCAAATGTCGTATTCCACGGTCACAGACCTGATGGGGCCTTGGGGTCGCCTTCACCCTGCCAACCATGAAGCACTTTGTGACTGGAAAGCAAATTCCCAGGGACATCATGTACAGTACATGAATATTTATTTAAGAGGATGACATAGCTGGGTTGGAGAACAAAGTTAGGTTACAAGGTCTAAAAAGAAGAGAAAAGCTGGTGCTGATTATACTTGATGTGCTTTCCTGCGACTGACGTTTACAAGTCAACAGACTTCTTAACTCACTCTAGCTACCAGAAACTTTTCAGGTAAACCGTTCCAACACAGAGGTTCCTCAGTATCATCCCAAGGTGCATCCCTCTTGTTTCCTGTTGCCTCCATCCTTTGAGGAAGACCTTTGGACGCAAACTTACCTTTGTGGTAAAAAGGAGAGCTGACAAAAAAACACGCTCTAAGTATCAGAAGCTTTCCAGGTACTCCACTCCAACACCGATAACATTGTTTGTTCTATATCTTCAACCACTGATCCCGCTAGTACTATCACAAAATGCAGTTCTCTCCCATCTGCTTACTGCCAGGTACCAAAAACCATTCACAGTTCCAGCACTGAAGCGCTGGTTTGTGTTACGTCTTTAAAAAAAAACAACAACCGCAGATCAGACTAGCCTCCCAAAGTGCATTTTTCTAAACTTTGCCAACTAACAGCCTTTGAGGAAGACTTCTGTATGCTGAAGATCGGACAGAGAACACATGTTCTAGGTACTTAATACTTATCAGTGACAGAGATCGTAGTCCAACGCTTTTGGTACTTCTTTGTCATCAGATCCGACTACCTTAAGTAACACCCCAAGGTGTGTTCCTCTTGATTTCTGTTCCCAACATCCTTTAAGTGAGACATCTGGATGCTGGTGATCAGACAGAAAACACACACACACACACTCCAAGTACATAAAACTTATCAGTGATCGAAATGGTAGACCAACGCTCTAGGTACTTCTTCATCTTCAGCAACAAAACCACCACGGATCTTTCAGTCACCCTCAGTAACATCCCAAGGTGTTTCCTCCTGACTTCTGTTACCAAAAGTTTTTGTGGAAGACCTCTGGATGGAAACTGCTGCTCTTAACTTTCTGGTGAAACGGACATTCGACAGAAAAAAATTCTGCGACCAGAAACGTTTCAGGCACAACATAACACGCTACCCTCCGCTACATCCCAAGGTGCATTCCTCTCGACTCCTATGGCCAACAGCTTTTAAGGAAACCTTCTGCCCACAAACTATGGCACTTACCTTTCCTGTGGAATTAGGATCCGAGTGAAAAACCGCACCAAGTACCAGGAACTGTTCAGGTTAAACAAAATGTAGACCAACACTTTGGTAACCTCTACTGCCTTAGCCTTTAAGAAGACTTATGTAGGCAAACTACTGCACTTAACCTTTCCAGTAATCCGACCAATATCATCTACAAACATGAAGCTGTCCGTTTGAAACCCAGTGCCAAAGTGTCACAACAGTTCTGCTACACTTCCCTTTCCTCACAGTCTTAAAAAGACTTGATCAAAGCTGCTCCTGTGGCTCAGCGAGGATTCCGTAAACTGTTCTTGAAAGTTTCAAAAATGAAGACGATCTCTGTGTTTGTACAGAATCCTCCACCGTTGGTGTGTCTGGACTTGCACCCACGACCCGTGTATCTCTTGAACCTTACCCCCCCACACACCCCACCCTTTGGTGTTTGACCTCCTAATGGCTGAAAGCAGCTGTACGGGTGTTTCCACAGTAACCGCTGTGTAAATAGTGACTGCTGAAGCGCAGAGATGAATCCACGCTGTCTGAGAATAGAAGAATGTCTTGGGTTCGATGCAATGACAGAGGTTTATTTTAAAATGTGAATACTTTGTTTTTATGGCAATTAAATCTTCATACTGTATTTAATCATTCATATTTCACGCCTCCCCTTCGTCTGACTGGTTCCAAAGACACAGAGCAGTACCACCGCCATGATGAACCTGCCGTTTCCTGACTGGCCGGCGATGGGCAAATAATTGTAAGCAGAGTATCAATGCTTTGAATTGATTTCTCTTTACCACCACGATCACCCTCAATGTGTCAGATTGATTCGGCGTTACCAATCGACAGCGCCGTCGCAGGATTGATCGCGGTCGAAGTCTGCGCATGACGACGCATTAATACTCTACCAGGAAGCAGTCCATTTCTGCCAAGACCAAACATCTTATTCCGCTGTTGCTATTGACTTGTTGGGTGCTCTTTGGTGGACTGGATGACAAAAGTACTTAAAAGTTATTTTATTATACTGTACTCTTTTTAAACTGTTTTAAAGCTAGGTCCATCACTTTCACCGTTAGGTTCCCTTGACTTCTTAGTTGTGCGTTTGGACTTAAAAAAAAAAACGGATGGAAAGGGATCTTGTAGCCGGCAGACCCGTCAGCGATCCTGTTCTGTCTCCCTGTAATGTTTGTCTGATCTTGAATGGGATTGTGCTGAAAATTGTAATTTTCCTGGAGGAACTCTCCTGACGGAATGAATAAAGTACTATCTAATCTAATCTTGTAGTGCTTCAGAAAGCCATGTTGGAATGTATGTTTGCCTCAATAAACCACAGCTCCCCTCGTGCAGCCCCACTATCATGTTTAAAGACCTACTGAAACCCACTACTACCGACCACGCAGTCTGATAGTTTATATATCAATGATGAAATAATAACATTGCAACACATGCCAACACGGCCGGTTAAGTTTACTAAATTACAATTTTATATTTCCGCGAAGTTTCTTGTTGAAAACGTCGCGGAATGATGACGCGTGTTTGTGACGTTATTGGTTGGAGGGGACATACTAGCCCATCAATTCATCGCATAATTACACAGTAATTTGGACATCTGTGTTGCTGAATCTTTTGCAATTTGTTCAATTAATAATGGAGACTTTAAAGAACAATGCTGTTGGTGGAAAGCGGTGGATTGCAGCTGTCTTTAGCACCGAGACACAGCCGGTGTTTCTTTGTTTGTTGTGAAGCTTTAACACAGAGCGGTGAAGCGAACATGTTTCTCTACGTCAACCGGCATGATTTTGGATGGGAAAATTGTGATATATATCTTACTGGTGACATCAGTGGATTATGCGTCCTCCTGCAGTAGCTGTCAAAAAAGGCAGCTGTGAGCTCTGCTCCTCGGCTTCTCTCTGAGACACTGGCGTGTTCACCACAGCCATCCGACTTTGAGGTATGTCTTTACAATTTCACTAAAACACCATTAAAACAATAAGCGGATAAGGGATCTTCCAGAATTATTCTAGTACATATGTCTAATTACATCTGAAACGCTCACACTGCCGCCGCCCGGAGCCGTCGCTTTTTATTCAATTTTATATTTTATTTTTTTTCTAGTCCTTCACTATCAATATCCTCATCCACAAATCTTTCATCGTCGCTCAAATTAATGGAGAAATTGTCGCTTTCTCGGTCCGGATAGCTCTTACTGCTGGTGGCTCACATTATAAACCATTTGAGGATGTGAGGAGCCCTCACACCGGTGACGTCACGAGCACATACTTGCGGTAAAGGCAAGGCTTTTTTATTAGCGACCAAAAGTTGCGAACTTTATCGTGGATGTTCTCTACTAAATCCTTTCAGCAAAAATATCGCGAAATGATCAAGTATGACACATAGAATGGACCTGCTATCCCTGTTTAAATAAGAAAATCTCATTTCAGTAGGCCTTTAAACCCTCATGTCTTCTTAGACAATACGGTTGCGTGTCCTTTTCAGCGGATAGTAAATCCATACAGCTTTACGAGCTGAACACTGACTATTCTACTGTAGGAGAAGAAACGTGGGTGTACTTTATTTTCTCTTGAGAAGAAGCCAGATGGATGCATCATACCAAAATGTCCTGCTTCGTGGAGAAAAGAAGCATTGCTAGCAACAATTAAGGCAGTAATGGGTGTTGTTTCCGTGTCCGTATGTTTAGAGATAAGGTTCCAGACGTTATCCATGACCGCCTGCTTCCCATCACTCTGTGAATCATCGCGCTGTCATGCCTCGTCATCCACTGACTAACACCTGACCTCCCTCCCTTCCTCCCGAGACGCTTCACACAACACTGTTGTGTGTCCGGGGGCTAACAGCTGCTGCCAGATATAGTATGTTGTTGTTGTTGTTGTTGTTGTTGTCGTGCATCAGGAATCTACCCGTGCTCCTTGCAGCTTCACGATGACTGCAGTATTGTGCCCCTCCCACTTCATGGACGCTAATGTTTTAGCACATAAAAATGGATCGCTCACTGCCTTTTTTTTTTTTTTTTTTTTGAGACTATTTTGGGTTTGTACATATTGCATTGTGTTTGTGCAAATATAGAGAAGAGATTGTAAATCCAATGTTTTATAAGTACTTACTGTACAGCAATAAAGCACAACTGTCAGTGCTAGTCAGTTGTTTGGTTTTTCTTTTGTAAAAAAAAAAAAAAGAATCTTAATACATATTTAGACATTCACAATCAGAGGTAGATGGAGAATGTCAGGCAGAGTGTGTGTGCCTGGGAAGTGAGTCTCTTCCCTTAAAAAATGTTTTGTAAGTCTTAGCGAGTGGTGTCAAACATATTTTTTCCGGCCCGCGAGATGAATTTAAGTATAAAAATGAGCGGAAATTTTTGAATGAAAGAATGTGCTGTTCTAAATGTGTCCACTAGATGTCACAATAGCAATTATTTGTATCTTTGTAGATGCTACACTTGTTAAAAAAAAAAAAACTGGGTAAACTACATAAATAACATGCTGTAATTTGATTTTGATATTTTATTATCTTGATGGATTGAAAATGAACACCAATGAGTTGACTGATGAATATAATCACATAATTTATTCAGAAAGTATAAATAACGACAAAAAAAGATAGAATACTACTATCCACACATTGTAAATGTATATAAAAAAAAAACAATATGATTTGTAAATTTTCAGAATTTGCTTGTTCTATTATTAAACAAAGAAAACAAACTGAAGTTGTCTTTATGTTTAAGTTATCGTGCTGTGATTTTACCAGTCCGGCCCACTTGGGAGTAGATTTTACTCTATGTGAACCCTGATCTAAAACTAATTTGACACCCCTGCACTTAACCGTATTGTACTGAGCAGCTTTACATGTGAACTACCTTTTCAACTATTTTGGTTTGTTTCATACAACTGCAACCACAAATATACACCCATTAAAAAGTTTAGTTAATACCTTTCATGTTTTGCAAACAAAAAATAATATTCAATAAACACTAGATGTCAAATTTTACTGAAACGCATGACAATTGAAATCCACATAATCCTTGAAAAAGTACCTCTAATTGTAGAAAACCAAATAGTAAGTTAATGGACAACTGACGAAGAAATACAGCAGCATTGTTGAATTATTCACTCAAATACAAATACGGTTTTGCAAACAGAATAATTTGATTAAGTATAATCCATACCATACCATGCCAACTTTATATAGCCTTTTAAAAGCAACCACAGTTGAAGAACAAAGGGCTGTACACCACACTATAAAATAAAGGTAAAATACACACACACATGCATATACATATATTTGTATGTATGTATATGTATATATATATATATATATATATATATATATATATATATATATATATATGTATGTATATATATATGTATGTATATATAAGTATATGTATGTATATGTATATATATATATATGTATGTATATATATGTATGTATAAATATATATGTATGTATATATAAATATGTATGTATATATATATATATATATATATATATATATATATATATACACTTACATACATACATACAAGTAGCATAAATGATCACATTGATGATTACTAGTCAATTAGTAAACAAATGATTGAGTATGGTTAGTAGAGTTGGTAACAGAAATGTGGCGAAAAATAAAACTATATATTTTTAAATAAATTACTAAATACATTAAAAATCCATCCATTTCTACCACTTATCCATAAGCATAGTAATTACTCTGACCGTCAAAAACTTGAGAAATATAGAGTACAAAACAAATGTAATTCTGTAATAAAAAAATAATGATGAATATTAAAAAAAACTTCAAAATAATTGATTACTTTTTTTACTGTAGAAAAATGTAATATAATTAAATAAAGAGATAAATTTAATTGTCTTAGCTTCAACTAAGAGGGCTTTTTCCCTGTCAGGGTCAACAGTCACAGTGAACTAATCGCATTACAAGTTTGAACTTCGTTTTTACAGCAGACACCCTTTAGGATGAAACCCTGACGGGGCATAGAACTCACCATCACTGCCATGAAAATGCATACATTTGTATCGCTGCACCACCAGGGATGGCCAACAAATGTCAAATAATTGAACATAAATGGTAAACAAATTGCTGTATCGTTATGACAGTGTGAGCTTTGTTAACGAGGATTTGTTTTACCATTACATTACATTCATGAAGGACTACTAGAGCCCTTTTAGGGGCTGGTTCGCGTGTTCCAAAGCACCTTCACAAAGCCACCGGAGACAAAATAATTCACAGTTGTGTTGGTTTTGATGTCCGCATATTCAGTTGTTGGAGGCATAGGCGCCGATCCCGTTGGTCAGTCCAAAATCCGGCCCGCGGGTAGGCCTGAATAAAAAAATTTAAAAAGTTCAATTTTTTATTATTTTTTTATTATTATTATTTTAATCCGTCCTTTCTAGCCCATCTATCAATCCATTTTCTACCGCTTGTTACTCTCAGGGTTTCCTAGCCGCGCAGGCAAATCATATTGTCTAAAAATGCATTGTCCCATCGATAACATGACGTCATCACGTGCACACTTTTTCAGTCAATTAGTGCACGAGGGGGGAAATCGTTGGGGCAAGATGGGTTGATTGGCAACACTAAAATTGGCCCTAGTGTGTGAATGTGAGTGTAAATGTTGTCTGTCTATCTGTGTTGGCCCATGCGATGAGGTGGCGACTTGTCCACGGTGTACCCCGCCTTCCGCCCGATTGTAGCTGAGATAGGCGCCAGCGCCCCCCGCGACCCCGAAAGGGAATAAGCGGTAGAAAATGGAATATAGACTCTAAGTGTAGAGTTTTTAAACATCAGTGGACATGTGACTTGTTATTGTTTATATATATATATATCTATATATATATATATATATATATGTATATATATATATATATATATAGATATATATATATATATATATAGCCTGGCCCCTGGTCAAATTTTTTGTAACCCAATGCGGCCCCCAGTGAGGACCCCTGCCGTAGGTACCTCGGGGCTGGAATAATGGCAACTTTCAATCTTTATATTAATTTTTGGAAAAATGTATTTTGTTGTTGTGTATTTTGTGATGAGTGTAGTCCGTTTCACACAACAAGAAAGTCAGAATTCTTCTTGTCTATGATTACAAAGTCTAACCCAAATGTAATTGTGATTAAGAATGAACTAATGACACAATCATCTCAACTTAGAACACACTGCACACAAGTGAATGAAGTGCATACTGATTCAACAGCCATACATGTCACACTATGGGTGGCAGTATGAACAATGCCAACGCTGTCATAAAGCAGTGCCATATAGCGAAACCACACTAAACAACAACAACAAACACATTCTTGGGAGAATATTTAGATAGATAGATAGATAGATAGTACTTTATTTATTCCGTCAGGAGAGTTCCTTCAGGAAAATTACAATTTTCAGCACAATCCCATTCAAGATCAGACAAACATTACAGGGAGACAGAACAGGATCGCTGACGGGTCTGCCGGCTTCCAGCGCCCCTTACAAAAAAAGATGAGATACAGGTAAACAAGGGGGGGAGAAAAAAATAGAAGATAAAATAAAAAAATCGGTCTTAGCCTGGGCCCTGGAGAGGGGGTGCAAACTGAGGCCAAGGGAAAAAAACAACAACTCATAGCCATAGTACACATCCCTCTAACATGTGTGTAAGAGGGAAACATCAAACATCAAAGAACACATAGGACATTAAAGACATTAAAGCAGCAGATACAACCAGACACTTCTACATACAGCTATGAATAAAAAGTAAAATAAACATATCCACTATGGTGGCCTCTGCGGTGTTCCACGCCATCGTCCGCTGGGGTGGAGGGACGATGGCCAGAGACGGGAGCAGACCCAACAAAGCAACCAGGACAGCCGTCTCCACTCTCGGCCAGTGTCCAGTCCGCATTTGCACTGCAACACAACATAAACACTACAGAACAAATTCCCAGAGTTCCCTGCAACACCAACTCTTCCGGGACGCTACAAAATTGTAATAAGAAACATATGTTTAATGTACCGTAAGATTTTTTCTGTTAAAATAAAGCCAATAATGACAGTGTTTGTGGTCCCCTTTATTTAGAAAAGTACCGAAACACATTCGGTAGCAACATTTTGGTATCGGGACAACCCTAATACACACCCAACGAGCACCCACTGGCAGAAATGTAGATCGGCGCCTATGGTTGGAGGTGTGACGAGACATTTGGAAGGCCATGAGAGACACACAGTGAGGAGTGTAAACACCACTCCCCCGGCGCCCATCGATTACTTGGAGCAACGCTCTTGGAGGTTTTATGTTGACTTATAAACCGCCCAGGGATCTGATTGATTGGTGAAGAAAACCCAGTGGATGGGCTGCTCAACCTTCACCGGCCTGATGGTTGCCGCAGCTTTAAGGTTAGACGCCTGCTGCTACTACACTGCATTTACAAGCACATTTACGACTCCACTATGCCCTCCCCACACCCCCTACACCTATTACACACCTGCCATGCCACCCCCCCGCTGTTCTCCCTCTTTCACCCCCGTCTCATTTCTCACGGCGATGATAAAATCAATAGCATCATCTAAACACTGTCTCAATTTTCAATTAATGACTGCAAGGTGCACGTGTGCAGACACATCCATCACTTGGGGTCGGCCTCCCGGTCACATGTGATGAGACGCACATCAACATGAGGTCAACACAACACTATGAACACCCGCTCACACAAGAGCTCCAAATGATGGCGATAATAAATAATATAGTGCACGTTCCTATGTTCCCGTTCCAGGCTGCTTTCGCTCTTGGGCTTCACACCAAAATAGATTAAAGGCCTACTGGAATGAGATTGTCTTATTTAAACGGGGATAGCAGGTCCTTTTAATGTGTCATACTTGATCATTTCACGATATTGCCATATTTTTGCTGTTATGATTTAGTAGAGAACATCGACGATAAGGTTCGCGACTTTTGGTCACTGGTAAAAAAGCCTTGCCTTTACCAGAAGTATGTGCGCGTGATGTCACCGGTGTGAGGGCTCCTCACATCCTCACATTGTTTATAATGTGAGCCACCAGCAGTAAGAGCAATTCGGACCGAGAAAGCGACAATTTCCCCATTAATTTGAGCGAGGATGAAAGTTTTGTGGATGAGGATATTGATAGTGAAGGACTAGAAAAAAATAATAATAATAATAATATAAAAAGCGACGGCTCCGGGCGGCGGCAGTGTGAGCGTTTCAGATGTAATTAGACACATTTCCTAGGATATTTCTGGAAGATCCCTTTTCTGCTTATTGTTTTAATAGTGTTTTTGTCATGATTTATGTTTGGTAGTTTTTCTGTGTTAGTCTGTTTCCTGGGTGCACCCTCTTTCCCTGTTTACTGTCAGTTTCCAAGGGCACTAATTCTCCTCACCTGTCTTAGTTTTGCAATTAGTGTTCCCACCAGGTGTTTTGGTTCATCACCTCCCTTTATAGTGTGCTGTCACCCAGCAATAGTTGCTGGGTCAATGTTTGCTATAGACAACAGTTACGTTTCTCCTGTTTTGCTCTCCTCGCATCTAGTGTCCTTCGTACAGTCTAGCCTTCCTCGTTTTTTCACCCTCGGTGACATTTTGGTTTTGCTTAGCTCCACGCTGGTTAGCGTCCTAAGTTTGTATTTTTTGATATTGCTCGAAATACATTAAAATAACTTCATCCTACCTCCACGCTGCTCCTGCTTGCTTCCTGCGTCGCTAAGGAACACAAAAATCGCAGCCATGCGTCCTCGAAGACGTAACACTTTTAGTGAGATTGTAAAGACATACCTCGAGGTCGGATGGCTGCGGTGAACACGCCAGCGTCTCGGAGAGAAGCCGAGGAGCTAAGTTCACAGCTGCCTTTTTGACAGCTACTGCAGGAGGACGCATAATCCACTGATGTCTCCGGTAAGATATATATCACAATTTTCCCACCTAAAAACATGCTGGTTGACGTAGAGAAACATGTTCGCTTGTCCGCTCTGTGTTAAAGCTTCACAACAAACAAAGAAACACAGGCTGTGTCTCGGTGCTAAAGACAGCTGCAATCCACCGCTTTCCACCAACAGCATTGTTCTTTGTAGTCTCCATTATTAAATGAACAAATTGCAAAAGATTCAGCAACACAGATGTCTAAAATACTGTGTAATTATGCGATGAAAAGAGAGGACTTTTAGCCGTAAGTGGTGCTGAGTTAATATGTCCCCTCCAACCAATAACGTCACAAACATACGCGTCATCATTTCGCGACGTTTTCGACAAGAAACTCCGCGGGAAATTTAAAATTGTAATTTAGTAAACTAAAAAGGCTGTATTGGCATGTGTTGCAATGTTAATATTTCATCGTTGATATATAAACTATCAGACTGCGTGGTCGGTAGTAAAAAAACTAAAGTATTATGGTGAGGTTGGCTTTGCATTCAACTTGGTGTTTTTTAATGCGACTTCATGACGTGACTCAAATATTCCAAATCAAAATGTTGTCTGCGGGTGGAATATTGAGGGTTTTGAGGGTTTTTTTTGTATATTCTGTTCACTGTATTTACCATCTCAGAATTCAATCAAAATATTTGTTGTCAGATATTATGTGACATAATTCAAATGTTTGAGCTCCTTGATCTCTGTATACTCTTTCAAATATTCTTGTAATAAGACCATATTTTCGGTATATTTAGATACCATATTTTCGGTATATTTAGATGGAATCTTCCCTGCGATGAGGTGGCGACTTGTCCAGGGTGTACCCTGCCTTCCGCCCGATTGTACCTGAGATAGGCGCCAGCGCCCCCCGCGACCCCAAAAGGGAATAAGCGGTAGGAAATGGATGGATGGATAGATGGAATCTTTACCTGACGTGTTTCGTCTGTCATCCGTGTCACGCCTATGGATTATGTTTTGTTTTGGTCATGTTATGTTTTGTTTTTTGGACACTCAGTTTTGTTTTGCACTTCCTGGTTTGTTTTTGTTTCCATAGTTACTCATTAGTTTCCACCTTGTCTCCAAGTCACGCCCCGGTCCTCATTTCCTACACCTGCTGGTTAATTATCACTGTTAGTATTTAAGCCACAGTCACCTGATAGTCAGTCTGGCAACTTCCCACATTTCCCAACTCCTTTGGTGCCAAAGACCATGCTCTTCATTTTGTCCACGCCACGTAAGTTTTTGTTGTCCATGCCACAGTGCAAGTTTTTGTTTCATGTTTATAGTTATACCCTCTGTGCTAGTCTTTTGTTTTTTTCATTAGCCAAGTTTGTTTTCCGCCCTCGTGCGCGCACTTTGTTTGCCTTTTGTTTTAGTCTGTTTGTTTAATAATAAATCAACAGGTACTCACATTCATGTCTGGCTAGTGCAAATCATCCTCTGCGTCGACGAAACAACCTAAGTCCAAGCCCATGTTTGAAAATCTGCAGGAGAAGCCAAGCAGGTAGACTTATAGGCCACGCCTATAAGAATGGCTGCTAGGCAACACGTCACAGTGGTGAAGTGACCCTTCTGAAGAAGACTGCAGATGACGGTGGAAACATGTCGGGTGAAGGTTCCATCTAAATATACCGAAAACCACATCGAGAGGAGCCACATGAGGTGGGTCGGGCATCTGGTCAGGATGCCACCTGCAAGCTTCCCTAGGGAGGTGTTTAGGGCACGTCCAACCGGTAAGAGGCCACAGGGAAGACCCAGGACACGTTGGGAAGACTTATGTCTCCCGGCTGGCCTGGGAACGCCTCGGGATCCCCCGGGAAGAGCTGGACGAAGTGGCTGGGGAGAGGAAAGTCTGGGCTTCCCTGCTTAGGCTGCTGCCCCCGCGACCTGGCCTCTGATAAGCGGAAGAAGATGGATGGACATTGTCTGATTACAAGAAAATTTGAAAGAGCTAGAGAAAGAAATTGGATTCTTCTGCATTCGGACTACTGTATCATGGAGCATGAATGAGTTCCATGTGGCATCCATCAACATGTCGGCGTCTGGTCCCCGAAGATGAAAGACTGGCTGACAGCCCATGAGCAACAAGATGAATCCCGCCTGTTGGAAGCAGACCATCGCCACAACGCCCCGCTCTTCCATCTTCCATTCATCCCGCAGTCAGCACATCTTTGGAGGCTTTGATGATGAACCTCATTAGCGGGCCAATTAACGAGGCCGTTTATTGCTGACGAGGTCACCGCTCTAACTTGCTCAACGGCACTCGGGAGGGAAACGCTAATTACGTGTAATAAGTGGACCTTTTATGCACATAAAACGCAGGTAGGCCCCGCCCCCACCCCAACACGTGAGAAATAGTGTTAATATTCTCCCCTGTCGTTGCCTTGGTAACAGGAGGCCTCGTCTGCAGGGGACTGGCGACGCCATATAGTGCCGCCCCTCGTCCCCGGGGGACATCTTTCTCCGGACGTCATGTTTGTACGAAGCGAGCGCGTATGGCGGCAGGCTTTCCTGCTGGACGCTTCTGGAACATTCCACAGACCGGAAGGAGGAGGTTGGATGTTCCTTCATCTTCTGGGCGCTGCTGGTGTGCTCACGCTCTTCCATGGTGGCCATACATACAACAATACAATACATTAGCCAGCTACAAAACCCCAAACCAGTAATGTTGGCACGTTGTCCATCCATCCATTTTCTACAGCTTATTTCCTTTTGGCGTCGCGGGGGGCGCTGGTGCCTATCTCGGCTACAATCGGGCGGAAGGCAGGGTACACCCTGGACAAGTCGCCACCTCATCTTAGGGCCAACACAGATAGACGGACAACATTCACACTCACATTCGCACACTAGGGCTAATTTAGTGTTGCCAATCAACCTATCCCCAGGTGCATGTCTTTGGAAGTGGGAGGAAGCCGGAGTACCTGGAGGGAACCCACGCAGAGAACATGCAAACTCCACACAGAAAGATCCCGATCCCAGGATTGAACCCAGGACTATTAAGGACCTTCTTATTGTGAGGCAGACGCACTAACCCCGCCCGCGTTTCTGGGTGTTGCTGATAAATGGCTTTTGCTTTGCATAGTAGAGTTTTAACTTGCACTAACAGATGTAGCGACAAACTGTAGTTACTGACAGTGGTTTTCTGAAGTGTTCCTGAGCCAATGTGGTGATATCCTTCACACACCAATGTCGGTTTTCGACGCAGTACTGCCTGAGGGATCGAAAGTAACGGGCATTCAATGTTGGTTTTTGCCGCTTACGTGCAGTGATTTCTCCAGATTTTCTGAATGTTGTGTAAAAGGTAAATAAACACAGAATACAATGATTTGCAAATCCTTTTCAACCTCTATTCTGCAAAGACAAAGTATTTAATGTTCCAACTGAGAAACTGAAAAATAAGTTTTTATAGTCAGTGTAAAAAAAACAGTGGTAATATTTTTCCATTTACAGTAATAAACCGTAAAAAAAATAAAGTTAACGGAAATCTGTTTTCATTTCTAATGTGTACAATTTGATGGATACAGTAACTTTACTTTGAAATCATAAATCGAGCAGATACTTATGTTTCTTTTGAACATTATATGATAATATATATATATTTTTTCATTATTAGATATGAAAGTTTTTAAAAGATGCCTGGATGTAAAATGGAAATAATGAATACATTTCATCCATCCATCCATTTCCTACCGCGTATTCCCTTTGGGGTCGCTGGGGGCGCTGGTGCCTATCTCAGCTACAATTGGGCAGAAGGCGGTGTGCACCCTGGACAAGTCGCCACCTCATCGCAGGAATACATTTCATAAATAAATTTAAAAAAGATGGGGGCAGCACGGTGAAAACAGGGGTTAGTGCGTCTGCCTCACAATACGAAGGTCCTAAGTAGTCTTGGGTTCAATCCCGGGCTCGGGATCTTTCTGTGTGGAGTTTGCATGTCCTCCCCGTGACTGTGTGGGTTTCTTCCGGGTACTCCGGCTTCCTCCCACCTCCAAAGACATGCACCTGGGGATAAGTTCATTGGCAACACTAAATTGGCCCTAGTGTGTGAATGTTGTCTGTCTATTTGTGTTGGCCCTCTGATGAGGTGGCGACTTGTCCAGGGTGTAAACCACCTTCCGCCCGAATGCAGCTGAGATAGGCACCCGCCACCCCAGAAGGGACAAGCGGTAAAAAATGGATGTATGGATGGGGAAAAAAAAGATTTCCAGGCTTTTTGCAGGCCATTTGAAATGACGTGGTGGGCCACATTTGGCCCCCAGGCCTTGAGTTTGACACCAGTGCTTTGTGTATTTCACACTCCCACCGCTCGACATCATCCACGCTTGGCGTCAGGATTACTGTTGCAGCAACTTTGCTGACTTTGTGGGTTATTTTGTGTCTTCCCTCCGTGCAGAGCCGGCTGTATTCCCTCCCCCATCTTGAATCTTAATGAGCGCCACTTCTTTTAATCAAGCAATGGGTTACCGTCTAATCAGCTTATCGCCGACCAATTACTTCTCCTAATGGCCGACCGGAGAGGTACACATGTAATTTGCACCACCGCTGCACTTATTGTGTCGTCTGCATGGAACTTCAGCATGTGTGTGCAATAAGGATAAGAATAAAAGTGCGCACAAGTGACATTTTATCTCTTTAATGTCGTTGTAAATCAGGGGTCTCAAACTCAATTCACCTGGGGGCCACTGGACGCAGAGTCTGGGTGAGGCTGGGCCGCAAGAAAAGATTTCTTAAAAAAAAAAAAATGTTGCATATTCCGCAGCATGTCTAGTTTTATAATGACGTTTCAAATTGTATCCATTGTGCACCGCAACTTTCTCTGTGCAAATAAGACACGTCACAAAGAAATATTGCATCTCCCACTTTTCCTGGAATTGTATTTGCTCATCACGAACCTTTCTCTTCACTGCAGGCTTTGAAAAAGACATGTTGGGGGCGACTTGTCCAGGGTGTACAACGCCTTCCGCCCGATTGTAGCTGAGATGGGGTCCAGCGCTCATCGCGTCCCCGAAGGGAATAAGCGGTAAGAAGATGGATGGATGTTTGGGGTTGTGGAATATATTTGGATTTAGCCGACGTGCTGTGAATAATGTTATTTCCGCAATGGTTGTCGTTCCGCTTTTCCTCCCTACAGCAACACGGCGGTCGACACAAACTGGAAAGTACCTGGATAGCGAGCGCAAAAAAGTGACGGTTCCCGGAGTGTTATCCGGGCGTCATATAGAAATATATGTAGTGTGAGGCAATGCAAATTATACAACAACAAAAAACAAATAGCGGTTTGAATTGTTCTAGGTCGGGGGTCGGCAATCCGCGGCTCTTTAGTGCCGCCCTAGTGGCTCTCTGGAACTTTTTCAAAAATGTATGAAAAATGGAAAAAGATGAGGGGGAAAGAATATAAAAAATCTATTTTTTGTTTTAATATAGTTTCTGTAGGAGGACAAACATGACACAAGCCCCACTAATTGTTATAAAGCACACTGTTTATACTAAACATGCCTCACTGATTCGAGTATTTGGCGAGCGCTGTTTTGTCCTACTAATTTCGGCGGTCCTTGAACTCACCCTAGTTTGTTTACATGTATAACTTTCCCTGACTTTCTAAGACGTGTTTTACGCCACTTCTTTTTCTGTCACATTTTGTCCACCAAACTTTTAACGTTGTGCATTCATGCACAAAGGTGAGATTTGTTGATGTTATTGACTAATGTGGATTGCTAATCAGTAGGGGTGTAACGGTACACAAAAATTTCGGTTCAGTACGTACCTCGGTTTAGAGGTCATGGTTCGGTTCATTTTCGGTACAGTAAGAAAACAACAAAATATACTTTTTTGGGTTATTTATTTACCAAATTTGTAAACATTGGCTTTTTCCTTTTAACATTGGGAACACTATAATAATTCTGCCCATGTTAATCCACATTAAACTGCCTCAAGTTGTTGCTTTGATTAAATAAAATGACAAAACCTTTCTTCTACATATAAAAAGTGCAACATTAAAAACAGTTTCAAGTCAACTCATCATGCTTAATTTATTACAGCATTTGGGAAGCCTGTAGTTGACTTTTATTATGTAAATGTTGAGTTTTTATCAACATGCAATAGCAGGGACCTTGTCATTTAAAACTAGGCTGCTACATTACTAATGATTAATATAACTATAGCTGAACAAATAGTACAATAGCAATAGGAGAGACTATTCATCCCTGAACACAATGGAGTTCAATGAAATAACAGACATGGCTTTGCTGCCCCTAACACGCATGCACGCACACACACACACAGCAAAATGAGCTAAAGTTACGCTAAAAGCTAATTAGCCTTCACCTCAAGCCTATACTGTGAGCTAGCAGAGCTGCAGTTTAAGTTTCTAAAAGGTCAACGGGCTCATAGTGATGTTTATAATAGTTGTGACTAGGAAGTGTTTTTAATAATTTGGGGTTAGTAACCTGTCCGCTGCTCCCCTGCTAAACGAATATCTGCTCGACGCTAAAGTATTGACAACAACGCTCTAAATACACACTGCTGATTGGCTGTTACATCGCTCTGAATACGCACTGCTGATTGGCTTTGTATGTAACCAATCAGATGGTTGTGTGGGCGGGACAATGCTTGCTGCTGAGACAGAGGCAGAAAGCAGAGCAGCTTGTGAAGACTTCTGCTTACAAACTCGTTCGGTACGCCCGCGTGCCGAACCGAAACCCCCGTACCGAAACGGTTCAATACAAATACACGTACCGTTACACTCCTACTAATCAGACATATTTGGTCACTGCATGAAAGCAAGCTAATCGATGCTAACATGCTATTTAGGCTAGCTATATGTACATATTGCATCATTATGCCTTATTTTTAGCTATATTTGAGCTCATTTGGTTTACTTTAAGTCCTCTTAATTTAATTTATATCTCATGACACACTATCTGTATGTAATATGGCTTTTATTTTTTTGCGGCTCCAGACATGTTTGTTTTTGTATTTTTAGTCCAATATGGCTCTTTCAACATTATAGGTTGCCGACCACTGGTCTAGGTTATCGGGGACTGTGTGTTACCTCTTTGACGCATGGCTGCGATTGTCATGTTCCCGTGTGAAGCAGGAAACAAGCAGGATTAGCGTGGAGGTAAGACAAAGTCTTTTAATATACAAATAAAGCAAAATCAAAAAGGCAAACTGAGGACGCTAACAAACGTGGAGATAAACAAAACCAAAATGTCACCAAGGGTGAAAAACGAGGAATGCTAGTGTATCAAATTACTATAGAGAGGAGAAAAAAACCCAGAAGAAACGTAAATGTTGCCTATTGAGAACATTTACCCAGCAACTAATGCTGGGTGACAGGAAACTATAAAGGGGAGTGACTAACCAAAACACCTGGTGGGAACACTAATTACTAAACACAGACAGGTGAGTAGAATCAGTGCCAATGGAAACCAACAGTAAACAGGGAAAGAGGGTGCAAACAGGAAACAGATGAACACAGAAAAAACTACCAAACATAAATCATGCCATGACCAGGGTAACGGATCATGACACTGTTAATACTGATGGACAGGTGTCGCGGTGTGACTGCAGCCAGGCATTTAAGAAATCCCTCGTCTCCAAGGCAACGTCTCTGACGCTTTCACTCATTTGCCGCTTTTCCACTAATGCAGGGGTAGGCAACCCAGAATGTTAAAAAAGCCATTTTGGACCCAAATAACACAACGCTGTCAAGCGCCAATCATATAAAACTCGCGGCCCGCAATAACATTAAAATTTCATATTAAAGTGGGGGCCGCAAAATAACATCTCACGGGTCATAATTGGCCCGCAGTCACGGGGAGGACATGCAAACTCCACACAGAAAGATCCCGAGCCTGGGATTGAACCCAGGACTGCTCAGGACCTTCGTATTGTGAGGCAGATGCACTAACCCCTCTACCACCGTGCTGCCCCAGCGTGAAATGTATTCCCATAAAATACAGCCTGTCATGATCCATGACTTGGATCATGTCATGTTCTGTTTTTGTTCTGTTTGTATATCACATCCTGTTATTTGACGTCCGTAGTTCCTGGTGGTACTTCCTGTTTGGTTCCGTTGCCATTTAGTGTCACCTGCCTTCTGTTTGTCACGCGCACCTGATTTTTGATTATCTCTTCATGTAAGCCTGCCCTTTTGGTTCGGTCTGTCTCGCAGTGTAATTTGCTTTTGATGCAACAGGTGACGTCGCTATCCCGCATATTGGTAAATATCTTTTTGATCTCGATTAGCTTCCACGCTATTTAGTTTGTTTGTTCCTAGTTCACATGCTAGCGCTTTCTGTTCTTTCTAGCTCCCATGCTAGTTCAGTTGGTTTTGTTTATAATGCCTCTGTGCAAGTCTTTTTGTTCCTAGTCTGTTTTTGTAGTCACAAATACATATTTTCTTACCTTTACGCTGTGTCCCTTCCGCATTGCATCATTGAGAGAACGCGACTTCACCACGATGCCAGCTAAGCATCACATAGCCTGTGCATTTAAAAAAACGTTTGCCCCCGTGACAGATTATATCTGTTTCCATAATTTCCTGTATGTGATAGGGTTGTACGGTATACCGGTATTAGTATAGTACAGCGATAAAAAGAAATAATTTTCGGTACTATACCACCTCTGAAAAATACCGGTCACTAATCCTGGTCTCCATGGCGACAAATAAAATAAGTTTCTTACAAGTATCATCCCTGCAGGACGAGGAATAGCTAAACATGCTTCACTACACACCCTAGCTTTGACGGGTGTCAAAATGTAAACGAACACCATTGGTGGATCTACACCTAACATTCACTGTAATGATATCAAGTACAGGCCGGTTTCGAGTCGATACTGCTTTGATTATGTCGATATTTTTTGGCATCAATAAATCTTCTTTCGTTTTTTTTAAATGTATATTATGTTTATAAACTCAGGAAATATGTCTCTGGACACATGAGGACTTTGAATATGACCAATGTATGATCCTGTAACTACTTGGTATCGGATTGATACCCAAATTAGTGGTATCATCCAAAACTAATGTAAAGTACCAAACAACAGAAGAATAAGTGATTATTACATTTTAACAGAAGTGTAGATAGAACATGTTAAAAGAGAAAATAAGCAGATATTAACAGTAAATGAACAAGTAGATTAATAATTCATTTTCTACCACTTGTCCTTAATAATGTTGACAAAATAATAGAATGGTAAATGACACAATATGTTACTGCATATGTCAGCAGACTAATTAGGAGCCTTTGTTTGTTTGCTTACTAATAAAAGACAAGTTGTCTTGTATGTTCACAATTTTATTTAAGGACATAACTGCAATAAGAAACATATGTTTAGTGTAACCTAAGGTCTTTTGCTAAAATAAAGCCAATAATGCCATTTTTTGTAGTCTCCTTTATTTAGAAGAGTACTGAAAAGTATCAAAATAAATATAGTACAGGTACCGGTACCATCCATCCATCCAGCCATCATCTTCCGCTTATCCGAGGTCGGGTCGCGGGGGCAACAGCCTAAGCAGGGAAACCCAGACTTCCCTCTACCCGGCCACTTCGTCTAGCTCTTCCCGGGGGATCCCGAGGCGTTCCCAGGCCAGCCGGGAGACATAGTCTTCCCAACGTGTCCTGGGTCTTCCCCGTGGCCTCCTACCGGTTGGACGTGCCCTAAACACCTCCCTAGGGAGGTGTTCGGGTGGCATCCTGACCAGATGCCCGAACCACCTCATCTGGCTCCTCTCGATGTGAAGGAGCAGCGGCTTTACTTTGAGTTCCTCCCGGATGGCAGAGCTTCTCACCCTATCTCTAAGGGAGAGCCCCACCACACGGCGGAGGAAACTTATTTCGGCCGCTTGTACCCGTGATCTTATCCTTTCGGTCATGACCCAAAGCTCATGACCATAGGTGAGGATGGGAACGTAGATCGACCGGTAAATTGAGAGCTTTGCCTTCCGGCTCAGCTCCTTCTTCACCACAACGGATCGGTACAACGTCCGCATTACTGAAGACGCCGCACCGATCCGCCTGTCGATCTCACGATCCACTCTTCTCCCACTCGTGAACAAGACTCCTAGGTACTTGAACTCCTCCACTTGGGGCAGGGTCTCCTCCCCAACCCGGAGATGGCATTCCACCCTTTTCCGGGCGAGAACCATGGACTCGGACTTGGAGGTGCTGATTCTCATTCCGGTCGCTTCACACTCGGTACCAAAATATTAAACCCCAATATGTGATGTCTTTCTGAATCAGACCAAATCATAAGTTGACTGCTCAGCCTTTGAGAAAGAAATCCTACTAAATCATTGTCAGAGCAAAGGTTTTGAGTTGAAATGAGTTCCAATGTAATAACATTATTTCCCATGCCAGCCAGCTGCTATTACGACACTGTACATGTGCTAAAGCAAGATGACATCAAAGCAACTGGGTTCCCCAATTTGGACGTTTCCATGACAACCGCTTCCCCCGGAGCGCTCAAACTGAGCTTGATCATATTTTTTAAAAGCAGAGTCATCCTAATTAGAGCAAGCAGGTGTACCTATTGAAGTGTCCCACCCACGGAATAACACACACACACACACACACAAACAGGGCGTGGCCATGACCTCAAACGTCCTGCGACCTCTCGCTCGCTTTCTGCGCGGTTGGGCCCAAGTGCCTTGCAGCATGTCGAGTGCACCTATTGCACCTTGGACGCGGGCCACATTCCTCGCGGCGTTCCCATGTTGTGTTTGCATGTAAACACATCTGGGCCGTATTTACTGAAGCTGCGATGACGCGCGCTTGTCCTCCACTCGCACATCTGAAGACTGCAGCTTCAAAACATGTGTGATTTATACGTAGAGAATAAATATGGCTTTATTCTAAATGATAGAAGATATAAGAGGGAGGACAGGGGGGTTTCCATTGCACGAACTCTCGTCAGGGTGTTATGATCCGCTGCCCGGATCATATTATGTTTTGGTTTTGAGTCTTTTTGTACTATTTTCTGCTAATGTTTGCCTTAATTCCTGGTTGCACTTCCTTGTTTGATCTTTTTACCATAGTTACTTATTAGTTTCACCTGCCACTTGTTTCCGGACGCGCACCGGTTTTTGTAATTACTGACCTGATTTAAGCCTGCCTCCTTTGTCCATTCGACCTTGCCTCCTAGTTTGTGTTTTACACAACAGTGACGACTTTGATTTCCTGATCTGTACTTGCTAGCTTCCGCGCTAATCCTTTGTTAGGTCTCTAGCTCACATGCTAGCGCTTTTGTTTGTTTTTTCTAGCTCCCATGCTAGTTCTGGTTTGATTGACTGATTGATACTTTTATTAGTAGATTGCACAGTTCAGTACATATTCCGAACAATTGACCACTAAATGGTAACACCCGAATAAGTTTTTCAACTTGTTTAAGTCGGGGTCCACGTTAATCAATTCATGGTACAAATATATACTATCAACATAATACAGTCATCACACAAGTTAATCATCATAGTATATACATTGAATTATTTACAATCCGGGGGGTGGGATGAGGAGCTTTGGTTCATATCAGTACTTCAGTCATCAACAATTGCATCAACAGAAAAATGGACATTGAAACAGTGTAGGTCTTATTTAGTAGGATATGTACAGCCAGCAGAGAACATAGTGAGTTCAGATAGCATAAGAACAAGTATATACATTAGAAGTACATTTGAGTTGTTTATAATCCGGGGAGATGGGATGTGAATGGAGGAGGGTATTAGTAAAGTGTTGAAGTTGCCTGGAGGTGTTGTTTTAGAGCGGTTTTGAAAGAATATGGAGATGCACTTACTTTTATACCTGTTGGGAGTGTATTCCACATTGATGTGGCATAGAAAGAGAATGAGTTAAGACCTTTGTTAGATCGGAATCTGGGTTTAACGTGGTTTGTGGAGCTCCCCCTGGTGTTGTGGTTATGGTGGTCATTTACGTTAAGGAAGTAGTTTGACATGTACTTCGGTATCAAGGAGGTGTAGCGGATTTTATAGACTAGGCTCAGTGCAAGTTGTTTTACTCTGTTCTCCACCCTGAGCCAGCCCACTTTGGAGAAGTGGGTTGAATTGAGGTGTGATCTGGGGTGGAGGTCTAAAAGTAACCGGACTAGCTTATTCTGGGATGTTTGGAGTCTAGATATGAGGGTTTTGGAGGTGCTGGGGTACCAGGAGGTGCAAGCGTAATCGAAGAAGGGTTGAATGAGAGTTCCCGCTAGAATCTTCAAGGTGCTTTTGTTGACCAGAGAGGAGATTCTGTAGAGGAATCTCGTTCCTTGGTTGACCTTTTTGATCACCTTGGTTGCCATTTTATCACAGGAAAGATTAGCCTCTAGAATAGAACCTAGGTAGGTGACCTCATCTTTCCTGGTGATAACAATGTCACCAACTTTTATAGTGAAGTCACTGACCTTCTTAAGTTTGATATGGGACCCAAATAGGATGGATTCCGTTTTACCTAAGTGTATGGATAGCTTGTTGTCAGCGAGCTAGGCGCAAATATTGAGGAGTTCAGCACTGAGGATTTGTTCCACCTGTGACTTGTCCTTGCCGGACACCAGCAGGGCCGAGTCATCCGCAAACAGGAACAATTCACAGTGGCATGCTGATGGCATGTCATTCACGTATATAAGGAACAGTAAAGGTCCTAGTATACTGCCTTGGGGGACTCCACAGCTTACTGAGAGGGGAGGGGACATGGTGCCGTTCACCTCTACCACCTGTTTCCTCCCCTCCAAGTATGATTGCATCCAGCTCGATGAGGTTTCGTCGAATCCGATTGCTCGGAGCTTATCCAACAGTATAGCGTGGTTAACGGTGTCAAAGGCCTTCTGAATGTCCAGCATGACCATGCCGCAGTATTTGCCCGCGTTTGTTTTGCCTTTTGTGCCTAGTACCAGTTTTTCTGTTTCATAGTTGTATTTATTAAATAAATCTTTGTTTTCTTACCTTCACGCTGTGTCCGTAGCCCGACTGCATCAAGAAAGAACGGACCCGCATCACGATGCCCCGCAATCGTCACACAGGGTTCTTGTTGGATTCCACTTATAACGGAATATAAAGCGAGCATGTTTCTGCAGCTGCGCTTGTGTTTCTTTGCACAACATGCAAACAGTGCATGTTTGAAAACTCAAAGACTAAAACTGGATTAAAGATGACTTGATTTATTGAGCTAAACACATTCATTATGGCATTTTCATTATGGAATACTCTTCATTTAAATATTAGGACTATTCCCAGTTTAAAAAAAGCATTTAAGAAACATGTAAAGTCACTTTTTAGACATCTCATTTTCTCATTTTCATTCTGTGTTGTGTAGTTATATTCCTGAGGTAATTATTATTCTGTGACTGTAAAGTGTTTGCTTGTTTTCTTATTGACGCTTTTATTATTTTCCTGTATTGTGTAGTTATAATGATATGCTTTTACTTGTAATTGTATTGAGTTTGTGGACCCCAGGAAGACTAGTGGGTTGTCGTGGCAACCAGCTAATTGGGATCCTTGTAAAAAAAAAAAAAAATCAAATCGAATCATGTTCTTTTTTTTGTTTTTTTATCTCTTTCCCTTTTTCTTTTATTGTAATTGGATTTGCCAAAGACACCTGGGGATAGGTTAATTGGCAACACTAAAATTGGCCCTGGTGTGTGAATGTGAGTGTGAATGTTGTCTGTCTATCTGTGTTGGCCCTGCGGTGAGGTGGCGACTTGTCCAGGGTGTACCCCGCCCTCCGCCTGATTGTAGCTGAGATAGGCACCAGCGCCCCCCGCTACCCCAAAGGGAATAAGCGGTAGAAAATGGATGGATGGATGGATGTAATTGGATTTGCTTATGTTCTGTAACTGGATCTCTTTAGTGGTCCATCCATCCATTTTCTACTTCTTGTCCCTTTTGGGTTGGCGGGGGGTCGCTGGAGCCTATATCAGCTGCATTCGGGCAGAAAGCGGGGTACACCCAGGACAAGTCGCCACTCTGTAGTGTTATTTTTTTTTATTATTTTGAGAATTTTCATTTTCTTTTCCTTTTTCCTTTCTTTTATTTGTAACTGGATCTGTGTATTATTATTTTTACTTTGAACTTCTGAAAAGGACCCCAGGAAGACCAGCCTGGCATTTGTGTGTCGGCTAATGGGGATCCTCAATAAACAATAAACATTCCTTATACAAGCTCAGAAATGATGACATCAAACCTACTTCAATGCCAACTTGCCCCGCCCCAAAAGTGATTTCTACATTTTTTCTGGAAAAATACACCCCAGAAGTCAAAGAAATGTCAGCAAATCAAGTGTTTTGCTTGGTTTTATTAGTTTGTTTGTGTTTTATTGCCACAGCAGAAAAGTGTAAGTGATGACACAAGCTTAAAATGTGATGATAACCACAGAGCCAGGAAGTCAACTCGCAAGCCTCCACTTTTAGCGCCGTGACGAGTCAATCGCATGAATGGTTTTGTGTTGGTTTTTATGCTGACGCAGCATCTGGCGGGGAATTGAACCCGCATCCTCTGCCGTGAAAGGCAGAAGAAGCGCAAACCACTACACCACCAGGGTTCATCATAGGAAAGTATATTATGGGAGGAGCGGTAGAAAATGGACGGATGGTACTTTTTCGTCACTTATTGTTTGTCTTCGGTACACTAATGTGTGTATTATAGGCCATTGGTTCTTTGTTTTATTTTTGCAAAAATATATATCTATTTCTATATTGCTTTTTTTATCTTTGGTATGAACATTATGTAAACTTCAAGTTATTGTTTTTTTTTGTTTTTTTTGTTGTTGTTGCTATTTTTGTATTACAAAATTATATTATTGATCATGTTATAATAAAAAAATGAATTAATTAATGAATTAATTAATTAATTAATACATTGTAATCTTTTTTTTTTGTGATTGTGTGATGTTTTTTGCCTGAACCCTAGAAAGAATAGTCTCCACTGCGGTGTAGACTAATGGGGATCCTTAATAAACTAAACTAAACTAAACAGTGGGACTATTTTATTGTCATTTAAAAATACTAATTTGTGTCACAATATATACAAATTTTCTGAATACCAAATCAAGTTTGATCTGAATTTTGTTGAGAGAAATCATCATCACCTTAGAGAACTATCTGGATAGCACGGACGACAAAATGCTTAAGTGTGATGATAACCATAGAAACAAACAAATGCAAAATAGGATTTTTTTAATACATCAAAATTCACAATAAGGTATGTGAAAGAGGCAGTAACCAACCTTTCCTATCCATCTAATCCTAAAGTCCTACACTTTTTTAAGTTTTCTGGAAAAATGCATTTCCAAAAACATTTTAAACAGTTCTGACCTGCATCATATCAATAAAGAAAAATGATTCCAAATATTAAAAAAATGTGTGTATTTAGGTGTTTAGCTTTATTTTTAAGGGTACTATTGATGGCAGAAAAAAAAAGTGTGATAATAACCATGGAACAAAACAGTAACACCAAACTACCCTTTCCCCCCTTTTTTTGTCCCTCCCAGTCATCTCATCCTAACATTTTACAACATACATTTTTTAGGGAAAAAGTACATTTCTAAAAACGTTTAAACACTTCTAGGCTGCATCGCCTTTAAAAATGTATTAAAATGTAAACATATATGTGTGTATTTTGGTGTTAAGCTTCTATGTTTTTAAGGGTACCGCTGGTGGCAAAACAACTAAAAAGTGATGATAACCACAGAACATAAAATGCAACTCAAGACAGTATGCTCATAATTTGTATGTTAACTTAAATTTGGCTAATTTCTTAATCAATGCATATAAAACACCCTCTTCCCTCTCCATTATGTGTCCATATCTGGCACTTAAATGACCTTTAATGGGGACATGTTGACTCTGGAACAGATTCATTTACTTGTATTATTGTCTATTGTATGGCAAAAAATATTTGAGCTAGTAACATCGTGGAAGGAGTGTTCTTTTTATATTTGTTTTAATTTACTATTCATGTATCTTGTATCATTGTCGTTTTGTACTTGCACTAAATGTGCCAAGTCTGAGAAACATAATTTTGTTCAATATTTGCCACGTATGGAGAATGACAATGATAATTAACCCTGAACTTTCTGTTGTGAAGGGACGTCAGCCGCTCGCTTGCTATTCTTTAAATCACCGCTTATGTTTACAGCTTCACCTTTATTGTTAGTTTACGAGCCAAAATACGTCAATTCTCCCTCTTGTTGACTCACATCCGCCTCAGCTTTTATTACCAGTAATTATTATGTCCTTGGAAAAAAAAAAACATTGGTATTTGTTAGTACAGTTTTCAATTCATTAGTACCACAGTAATTTATTAGTACTGATATACCAGGGCTATTCAACTGCATAATGAAGAGGGCTGCAGTTTCAAGAGCCCAAGGGCTCGGGGTTCGGACATCAAAATGTGGATGTTTCATTAAAAAATGGCTCCACAGGTTATATTTCTTTGAGACTGTGTTTACTTAATTGCAAAGTAAACACATCAGCTTTCACATTGCATTGTCAATAAATTCATTATTCTGCCATCGCTACTAGCATGTGCAGCTAGTTAACAGAATGAAGAAAAAGAAGCTCCAGTGTAACGATCTGTCACTTACTTTCTGATAGTTTTTCGTGTTTTGTACTTTGTTTCCTGTTCAGTGCTCTTATTTTGTCATACTTCCTGTTTACTCCGCTGAGCACTGTTTTTGTCACACTCGCCGTTGATTGGCAGCGGTCCTCAGCTGCGGTCAATCAACAGGTCTATTTATGTTTCACTCGAGCACTCCTCAGTGCTCGAAGTTAAAACCATGTTGGGAACATCTCCATGCAAGACTGCTTTCTGTTTATATCTTTTACTTTGATGAAATTAAAATCATCTTACCGGCTTTCTGCTCTCCTGGATTTTTGCATACTTGAGGTCACACAACTGCAGCCATGCGACATCCCAACAGTAACTTCGAGCCAGAAAATTGTGACCTCGCGAGAATCCCTGTCGGCAATCTTCAGCCGACGTTCTGGACCGCACAATTCCTGGAGGACTTGAAGGCCAGGTTTGTGCGGTCCCAGCCTACAGACGCGGACCCTCTCCCCGCGGCAACGCCACCGGCTTCGGCTCTCCGACCGGCGCGTCCGCCACTTCCTGCATGCCTCGCGGCTCCCGCGGCAACGCTACCGGCTACGGCTCTCCGACCGGCGCGTCCTCCGCCGCCATCCTTCCTCTCGGCAACGCTGCCGGCTACGGCTCACCGACCGGCGCGCCCGCCTCCTCCTTCACGTCTCGCGGCTCCTGCGGCTCCGTCGCCGACTGCGGCTCTCCGACCGGCACGTCCGCCGCCGCCATCCTTCCCGTCGTCTGCTGAGCTGCTTCTCCCTGCTCCTACGCAGCTTCCAGCGGCTGCTCCCCGGCTGCTCTTTTTGCCAGCTCCCGCTCTCTTTTTTGGTTCGCCGAGAGCTCCAGTGGAGCCCACAGTGAGGTCGCTTTTGTCCTCCTGCTGGGACTTGGCACGGGACGTGTCTTCGTCCCTCCTCCTGGTCCCCTCCCGCCCGTCCCTGGTTTTCGCACCGGGGGACTCCGACGAGCAGGCACGTTTTCCCGCATGTGTGAACGGTGTCTGGCAGCCACCTAGTGGAGGGGGGCCCACTATACACTGCGGTGCAGCCAGGCACACACCGCTGTCACCCCCGCCAGCGTCTCCTTCCACGGAGACATCTACGTCCCTAGCGGGCTTTCGCACAGCTCCAACGCCGGCTCCACGCCTAGCCCCAACGCCGGCTCCACGCCGAGCCCCAACGCCGGCTCCACGCCGAGCCCCAACGCCGGCTCCACGCCTAGCCCCAACGCCGGCTCCACGCCTAGCCCCAACGCCGGCTCCACGCCTAGCCCCAACGCCGGCTCCACGCCGAGCCCCAACGCCGGCTCCACGCCGAGCCCCAACGCCGGCTCCACGCCGAGCCCCAACGCCGGCTCCACGCCGAGCCCCAACGCCGGCTCCACGCCGAGCCCCAACGCCGGCTCCACGCCGAGCCCCAACGCCGGCTCCACGCCGAGCCCCAACGCCGGCACTACGCACGGTTCCAACGCCGCCAAGAGCAGCACCACGCCGGGCTTCGTCACCGCCGGCATCCGCTATTCCTCGGCCAGCATTTGCTGCTCCTCGCCCGGCGTCATCTGCCGCTTTCACGCCGCCGATGACATCTGCAACAATCACGCCTCCGATGACGCCTGCCGCTTCAACACCGCCGATGACGTCTGTTGCTTCCACGCCGTTGATGACGTCTGCCGCTTTCACGCCGCCGATGACGTCTGCCGCTTTCACGCCGCCGATGACGTCTGCCGCTTTCACGCCGCCGATGACGTCTGCCGCTTTCACGCCGCCGATGACGTCTGCCGCTTTCACGCCGCCGATGACGTCTGCCGCTTTCACGCCGCCGATGACGTCTGCCGCTTTCACGCCGCCGATGACGTCTGCCGCTTTCACGCCGCCGATGACGTCTGCCGCTTTCACGCCGCCGATGACGTCTGCCGCTTTCACGCCGCCGATGACGTCTGCCGCTTCCACGCCGGCACCAACATCGGCTCCTCAGCCGCCTCCTGCAGAGGTATCTGTTTTGGCTGCAGCCCCCGCCGCTTTGTCTGCTGTCTCCGGGCCTGCTTCAGCGCGCCCGCCTCCACGTCAGCCGCGGATGTGGCCGTGCCCTGGGCGTCCTCCTCGCGGGATGCACTCGTCTCTTTTTCGGCCAATGATGTGGCTGTTCCGTGGCCGCCCGCCCCGCCAGTTCCAGCGGCGCTCTACGCGCCGTCGCCACCTGACTTTCCCTCGCTGGCTGCGGGGACACAAGGTTTGGCGACCTTCCACCAAATCCTCCTTCCATCCTCCCTTACTTTGTGGACATTTTTTTTCCATTTTTCTTTTCCAGGGAACATCTGGTATCTGTTCCTTGAGGGGGAGGTCCTGTAACGATCTGTCACTTACTTTCTGATAGTTTTTCGTGTTTTGTACTTTGTTTCCTGTTCAGTGCTCTTATTTTGTCATACTTCCTGTTTACTCCGCTGAGCACTGTTTTTGTCACACTCGCCGTTGATTGGCAGCGGTCCTCAGCTGCGGTCAATCAACAGGTCTATTTATGTTTCACTCGAGCACTCCTCAGTGCTCGAAGTTAAAACCATGTTGGGAACATCTCCATGCAAGACTGCTTTCTGTTTATATCTTTTACTTTGATGAAATTAAAATCATCTTACCGGCTTTCTGCTCTCCTGGATTTTTGCATACTTGAGGTCACACAACTGCAGCCATGCGACATCCCAACATCCAGTTTTGTTTGGGGGATTGATGTTCATTTGTTTGAATTATTTTTCTTCCTTAGTTTTGTTCTTTCATTTAGGTTTGTAAGACTGAAAATACAAACATAAAACAAAAATAACTAAATTATAAAGTCCATTGTGTATTTTACATAAATAAAATAGGTTTAGTGTTAATATACTCTCACAATAAACTACAAATGCTTGCACGTATAAAAATTATACAAGATTCACACAACAAACATTGTATGTGACTACTACATGTATTAAACGAGGTTTGATCGTTATTCTCAGACAAAAAACACGACCACGAATACAAAAGACATCACAAAGTAAGCAATTTCAATACAAAACAAACTAGATATCTATACTGAATAAAATACTAAATATTAGAGATGTCCGATAATATCGAACTGCCGATATTATGGGCCGATAAATGCTGTAAAATGTAAAATCGGAAATTATCTGTATCGTTTTCAAAAAAGTAAGTAACCTATTCACTGGCCTAGTGGTTAGAGTGACCGCCCTGAGATAGGTAGGTTGTGAGTTCAAACCCCGGCCGAGTCATACCAAAGACTATAAAAATGGGACCCATTACCTCCCGGCTTGGCACTCAGCATCAAGGGTTGGAATTGGGGGTTAAATCACCAAAATGTATTCTCGGGCGCGGCACCGCTGCTGCTCTCTGCTCCCCTCAACTCCCAGGTGGTGAACAAGGGGATGGGTCGAATGCAGAGGACAAATTTCACCACACCTAGTGTGTGTGTGACAATCATTGGTACTTTAACTTTAAAATGTATGACTTTTTAAAACGCCCTTGTACAGAGTGGTACACGGACATAGGTGAGAAGTACAGAGCAGTTGCGTCTCCCAGTCATACTTACCAACCCTCCCCATTTTCCCAGGAGACTCCCGAATTTCAATGTCCCTCCCGAAAATCTCCGGGGCAACCATTCTCCCGAATTTCTCCCGATTTCCACCCAGACAACAATATTGGGGGCGTACCTTAAAGACACTGCCTTTGCGTGCCGGGCCAGTTACATAATAACTACAGCTTTTCACACACAAGTGAATGAAACGCATACTTGCTGAACAGCCATACAGGTCACACTGAGGGTGGCCGTATAAACAACTTTAACACTGTTACAAATATGTGCCACACTGTGAACCCACACAAAACAAGAATGACAAACACATTTCGGGAGAACATCAGCACCGTAACACAACGTAAACACATCTTAACAAATACCCAAGAATCCCTTGCAGCACTAACTCTTCCGAGACGCTACAATATACACCCCCCGCTACCCATTACTCCCTAACCCCCGCACCTCAACCCCACCCCCCTCAATCTCCTCATTCTCTCTCAGGGAGAGCATGTCCCATATTCCAACCACTGTTTTGAGGCATGTTAAAAAATAATAATGCACTTTGTGACTTCAATAATAAATATGGCAGTGCTATGTTGGCATTTTTTTCCATAACTTGAGTTGATTAATGTGGGCTTCGCGGTGGCAGAGGGATTAGTGCGTCTGTCTCACAATACGAAGGTCCTGAGTAGTCAGTGTTCAATCCCGGGCTCGGGATCTTTCTGTGTGGAGTTTGCATGTTCTCCCCGGGATTGCGTGGGTTCTCTCCGAGTACTCCGGCTTCCTCCCACCTCCAAAGACATGCACAAGGGGATAGGTTGATTGGCAACACTAAATTGGCTCTAGTGTGTGAATGTGACTGTGAATGTTGTCTGTCTATCTGTGCTGGCCCTGCGATGAGGTGGCGACTTGTCCAGAGTGTACACCGCCTTCTGCCCGATAGTAGCTGAGATAAGCACCAGCGCCCCCCGTGACCCCATGGGGAATAAGCGGTAGAAAATGGATGGATGGATGGATGGATGGATGGAGTTGATTTATTTTGGAAAACCTTGTTGCATTGTTGGGTTGTTTTTTTTTCCCCCTTGGCCTCAGTCTGGACCCCCCCTCCAGAGGCCCAGACTTAGACCGATTTGTATTTGTTTTTATTTTAATCTTTTGTTTTTCCTCCCAAATTATGAACCCAGACTTGTTTACCTGTATCTCACCTTTTTTGTAAGGGGCGCCGGAAGTCGGCAGACCCGTCAGCGATCCTGTTCTGTCTCCCTGTAATGTTTGTCTAATCTTGAATGGGATTGTGCTGAAAATGTAAATTTTCCTGCAGGAACTCTCCTGAAGGAATACATTTCGTTCGAACGGACGGACGGACGGACGGACGGACGAGTCATTGTTTCCTGGCGTACGTTTTAGGCGACGGACACTTTGATCCAGACAAGCAACAATGGTAGAAATCCAAACCTGTAAGCTTCATCACAAAACTTGGTCAAACATTTTTATATTTAGTAGAGATGTACAATAATGGCTTTTTTTTTTGCCGATATCCCGATATTGTCCAACTCTTAATTACCCATTCCGATATCAACTGATACCAATCTAGTCAGTTGTGGAATTAACACATTATGCCTAATTTTGTTGTGATGCCCCACTGGATGCATTAGATCAGGGGTGACCATTATGTCGATCGCGATCGACTGGTCGATCTCGGAGGGTGTGTCAGTCGATCTCAAGCCAGGCATTAAAAAATAGACATAAAAATGAGCAATCATCAATCATACCAAGACTTCACTTTCGTCAGTTGTTTGAAATTCTCGGCACCCGAGGATCTTGTGAGATGACGCTGGCTGCTGCGAGCTCATATTTAAGAAAAAAAATCACTAACATGGCGGACGCAGAGAAACACATTTTATTTCTAGACACTCCGTACCTACTGTCAAAACTCTAAAGACCGACAGCACAGTTCCTGTCTTCACCATAAAATACCTGTTTCATCCTGCCTGTGCTAACAAAATAAGAGTCTCAGAAAGCTAGCGTGCACAAGCTACCAAGCTACGGAGTTTGATGCCAATGTATTTCTCCCCCGCCCTCAGCGACCGCTTTCTCACTTGCTTGCCCACCCGCACACTCACTGACGTCACTCACCTGCTGCCAGACATTAAAGGGCCACACACATATGCTACTCTCATAACAAAGTGTTTAAAAACGAGTATGCAAGTTGGACAAATGAGATGCCAAATCCAACCACTTTCATGTGGTATTGGACAGAAAGGAGGACTTTTTTTGTCCTCCATTTGAAAATGCGGACGTTATCAGCACCACTGTCTAATTCCAATCAATGCAAGTCATCAGAATCAAATACACCAACTTATATTCTTGTCTTGATGAAAGAAAGGAATCTATGTGTGTTAAACATGCTTGTATTATCATTAAACACCATTAACTTGTTAACAAAAATGTCTCTTTCATAAATAAATAAATATCAATTATAAATAGGAATGAGGTAGATCTCCTCGACTTGGTCAATTGAAAAGTACCTCGCCTGCAGAAAAAGTGTGAGCGCCCCTGCATTAGATAGATAGATAGATAGATAGAACGTTCGTTCGTTCGTTCATTCGTTCGGCCTATCTATCTATCTCTATAGACGTTCGTTCGATCTATCTATCTATCTCTATAGAATGTTCGTTTGTTCGTGCGTTCGATCTATCTATCTATCTCTATAGAATGTTCGTTCGTTCGATCTATCTATCTATCTCTATGGAACGAACGTTCTATCTATCTATCTATCTAATGCATCCAGTAGGGCATCACAACAAAATTAGGCATAACGTGTTAATTCCACAACTGACTATATCGGTATCGGTTGATGTCGGAATGGGTAATTAGGAGTTGGACAATATCGGGATATCGGCAAAAAAAAGCCATTATCGTACATCTCTACTAAATATACAAATGTTTGACCAAGATTCGTGATGAAGCTTACAGGCTTGGATTTCTATCATTGTTGCTTGTCTGGATCAAAGTGTCCGTCGCCTAAAAGGTCTGCCAGGAAACAATGACTCGAGCACTTCCTCTGGGTAGAACATTCATACTTTGTTGTCCAGTCGTTGTCAAAAGTCAGATTTTTGGGCAATTTATTTGGATTTTTTTTTTCCTGTGTTGAATGAGTAGTCTTCTTCTACTCCCCCCACTGCTGCTTCATTGTGACACATATGCCTTGCTGTTGCCCCCAGCGGTGTGGCGGGAGTACTGCGCCCATGATCAACCCTAGTTTGAATGGTTTCATCAAGCCTATTGGAGTGATGCTCAGCGGGCCAAATGAAAAGTTTTGGCGGGCAAGATGTGCCAGTTGAGGAGACTTGCGGTATACCGTTCACACCCCAGTGTGAATGTGTGTGTGTGTGGGGAGGGGGTCTGTCAGACGTTCCTCAAATTGGGAACAGAACGTTTTGTAGCTGAGGGCATGTTTGATTATCCCGGCACCCTGTGTTCCTCTCAACCGTCCACCACAACGGAAACGCCTCTCCACTAACCCCTTATCCTCACATTTAGCTCAATTGCACAGAGCGTATGCAACATGAAGACACACACACACACACACACACACACACACACACACACACACACACACACACACACACACACACACACAAAGTCAGATTACCTTCGGAGACTAAGTGTTCCTTCCCGTGCGCAAACAGCATTCCTGGATTGTTGAAGAGACTCTTGTGAACTTATTGAAAACTTTGGGGATGTTTTTTGCCTTAATATTTCCCGGCTCAAGAAGTTGGTCCAACACTTTAGCAACTATCTCTAGTTTAGACTGGAAAGACAATGTGAGGTCTTATCGGTAACCATGACAACACTGCAATGGCAGTGAACTATGTCTTTCATCATACCACAGATTACAGTCTAATGTGGAGTGATACCTAAAAAATAAAAAAAAATCCCACGCCCCACTTTTCATAACGCGTGTTGAGTACGACTGCAAGATAATTCACCATAGGGCCAAAAAAAGATGCAAGTGAAAGCCCGTTGATGATATACAAAACCCAAACCCAGGGAAGTTGGTGCATTGTGTAATTCACAAATTAAAAACAGAATACAGTGATTTGCAAATCCTTTTTTAAATTATATTCATTTGAATAGACAAGATATTTAATGTTCAAACTAAGAAACTACTTTTTTTGTGTGCAAATAAGCATTAACTTACAATTTAATGGCAGCAACACATTGCAAAACAGTTGGCAAAGGAGCATTTTTACCACTGTGTTACATGGCCTTTCCTTTTAAAAACAGTCAGTAAACGTTTGGGAACGGAGGAGACCAATTTTTTAAAATTTTCAGGTGAAATCCTTTCCCATTCTTGCTTGATGTACAGCTTAAGTTGTTCAACAGTTCCGGGTCTCTGTTGTGGTATTTTAGGCTTCATAATGCACCACACATTTTCAATGGCAGACAGGTCTGGTCTACAGGCAGGCCAGTCTAGTACCCGCACTATTTTACTATGAAGCCACGCTGTTGTAACACGTGGTCTGGCATTGTCATGCTGAAATAAGCAGGGGCGTCCATTATAAAGTTGCTCGAATGACATCATATGTTGCTCCAAAACCTGTATGTACCTTTCAGCATTAATGGTGCCTTCACAGATGTGTAAGTTATCCATGCTTTGGGCACTAATACACCCCAATACCATCACAGATGCTGGCTTTTGAACTTTGCGCTTGTAACAATCCAGATGGTTCTTTTCCTCTTTGTTCTGGAATACACGACATCCACAGTTTCCATAAACAATTTGAAATGTGGACTCGTCAGACCACAGAACACTTTAATATTTTGCATCAGTCCATCTTAGATGAGCTTGGGCCCAGCGAAGCAGTGTTTCTGGGTGTTGTTGATAAATGGCTTTCGCTTTGTATAGTGGCGTTTTAACTTGCACTTACAGATGTAGCGGCCAACTGTAGTTACTGACAGTGGTTTTCTGAAGTGTTTCTGAGCCCACGTGGGTTACAGACAAATGTCGCTGATGTCGCTTTTTGATGCAGTACCGCCTGATGGATCGAAGGTCCGTAATATCATCGCTTATGTGCAGTGATTTCTCCAGATTTTCTGAACCGTTTGATGATATTACAGACCGTAGATGGTGAAATCTTTCAATTCCTTGCAATAGCTGGTTGAGAAATGTTCTTAGAATGTTCGTCAATTTGCTCACGCATTTGTTCACAAAGTGGTGACCCTCCCCCCATCCTTGTTTGTGAAGCGGATTTTATACCCAATCATGGCACCCACCTGTTCCCAATTAGCCTGTTCACCTGTGGGATGTTCCAAAAAAGTGTTTGATGAGCATTCCTCAACTTCCTCAGTCTTTTTTACTACTTTTAACAGCTTTTTTGAAACATGTTGCAGGCATCGAATTCCAAATGAGCCAATATTTGCAGTTCGAACATTAAATATCTTGTCTTTGCAGTCTATTCAATTGAACAGAGGTTGAAAAGGATTTGCAAATCATTGTGTTGTGTTTTTATTTACGATTTACACAATGTGCCAACTTCACTGGTTTTAGGTTTTGTACATAAATTCTTATGGGGAGAGTTGCTTCAAGTTTTGTACAATTCAGTCATTTGGAACGGTTTACGAACGGAAACTGACGACAAGTTTTTTAATATTGACATTAAAGTAAGAGTATGTGAAAAGAATGACGTTAATATTTCCCCAAAGTTACATGCTTTACCGTTATGTCCCAAAACGACACCTTTCATAAAAGTCAATACAAATTTTAAAAAATTATTTTTTTATTTATGTATTTATTCGACACGGTGGAACGTGGGGTTAATGCATGTGCCTCACATTACGAAGGTCCTGAGTAGTCCTGGGTTCAATCCCGGGCTCGGGATGTTTCTGTGTGGAGTTTGCATGTTCTCCCTGTGACTGCGTGGGTTCCCTCCGGGTGTTGTCTGTCCGTCTATCTGTGTTGGCCCTGCGATGAGGTGGCAACTTGTCCAAAGTGTACCCCGCCTCCCTCCCGAATGCAGCTGTGATAGGCTCCAGCACCCCCTGCGACCCCAAAAAGGGACACGCGGTACAAACATGGATGGATGGATGGATGCATGTTCGAGATATACAATCCATCAGCAATCAGCACACCTATAGCAGATGATCAGACCTGTCTTTATAAGCTTGCTCAACGTAACCATCTGTTCAAGTACCGTAAGCGATCATCAAGCTGTATGCAACCTTGCGCTCTCTCTGTGTTTTCTCTCCTGTCGTGTTTGATTAATCCCATGTCTTCCTTGTCGTCTTTCCAACTGCAGACCTCCGTTCCCATGTTGGCGAGCTGTGTGTCTCGTCTTTCTTTGTTCCTCTGCTTTCCTGACTGCCTCTTGGATCTCGACCTCCCGCTTGGACACGGTCCTTCGACGCCTCTCTATAGTCCCCCCGAGTTTCCTGCTTCTCACGGATCTATGAGTCTGCCCTGCCCCGCCCCTTTTGGACTGACCTCTCGCTCATAATTACGGTAACACTCAACAGTTAATTCCAACACATAGTCACACACAATTCTCTTGTTTATTTAGCTTATTGCTTATTATATATCAATCAATCAATATTAATTTATATAGCCCTAAATCACAAGTGTCTCAAAGGGATGTATTGTAAAATCCATCCATCCATCCATTTTTTCCATTTGTCCCTTACGGCAGTGGTCCCCAACCTTTTTGTATCCGCGGACCGGTCAACGCTTAATAATTTGTCCCGCGGCCCGGGGGGGTGTCCTTTTTTTTTTTCTTCTTCTTTGTCATGAAAAAAGGACATTTTTGTCATGAAAAAGGGAGTTTTTTTGTGGTTGGTGCACTATTTGTAAGTGTGTATTGTGTTTTTATGTTGATTTAAAAAAAAAAAAAAAAAAACTTTTTTTTTTTTTTTTTTAAATAAAAAAATTCTTCTGCGGCCCGGTACCAATCGGGCCACGGCCTTACGGGGTCACAGGGGGTGCTGGAGCCTATCTCAGCTGCATTCGGTATAGGCTACCTCATCACAGGGCCTATTTTGTAATATATATAATAAATCATAGAGTCAAATACCGTGCCCCCTTGTGGTCTGTGCCATCTACTCCTCCCCTTACACAACATTTTGTTACGTTTAGACAGTATATTCACATACTTTGCAGATTGTAAATACAATTGGAGATGGTTTAATGCAGTGGTTCTTAACCTTGTTGGAGGTTCCGAACCCCACCAGTTTAATACGCGCATTCACCAAACCCTTCTTTTGTGGATTTTGTATTCTATTTTTATTTTTTCAAATTCAAGACGTTATATGTTTTTTTTCTCCTGGTGTACAAAATGAACCGTGCATGAACTCATAACAAATTACACACCTGCAAATCATTCTGACTTCTGCTGTTGCCGTATCCATGATACGCCGATATGGAAAAGGTTTTATTTACACGATGAGTCAATACTTGTCAACCCTCCCGGTTTTTCCGGGAGATTCCCGAATTCCAGTGCCCCTCCCGGAAATCTCCCGGGGCAACCATTCTCCTTTAGCGTCCTCTACAACCTGTCCTCAGGTCCGATTTTCCTCTATACAAACGGCGTGTCGGCACATTCACATCATTTGTGTGGCTTTTACACACACCTAAGTGAATGCAATGCATACTTGGTCAACAGCTATACAGGTCACACTGAGGTTGGCTGTATAAACAACTTTAACACTGTTACAAATACGCGCCACACTGTGAACCCACACCAAACAAGAATGACAAACACATTTGGGTGTTAAGATCCGTACGGGGATTTTCTCATATTATTGTTGTTTCTGTTCCATTTTCATATGACTCTGCTGTTTAACATGCTTATTTCCTGTTTTTGTTCATTACCATGGTTACTCATCAGTTCACCTGCTGCTCACGACCCCGCACACCTGTTACAGATAATCACCGTCACTTTATAAGCCGTCCTCTTTTCTTTGTTCAGTCTGGGTTCATAATTTGCCTTCTAGCAGCAGTATCGACTGACTTCATGTAAGCATATTCTCGCTAGCTTTTCACGCTAAACCTTTGTTTTATTCCAGCTCTCACGCTGATGAATTGTTTTTCCTTTTTGTGTGCCTTTGTGCCAGTCTTAGTTTTTATGTTTTCTATTCCTAGCTTTTATGCTAGCGCCCTTGGTTTATTTTGTCTGTTAGCTCCAGTATTTTTGTTCGTAGCCTGCTTTTGTTAAGTTTAATAAATCTTTTAAACTTACCATTGCTGTGTTCTTGTCGACGCATCCACGAAGGGACAAACCCGGCATTACTATGCCAATCAGTCATTACATTGGGGAGAACATCCGTGCCGTAACATAACGTAACAAATACCCAGAACCCCTTGCAGCACTAACTCTTCCGGGACCTACAATATTCACCCCCACTACCACCAAACCCCGCCCACCTCAACCACACCCGCCCCCCTTCCAGTCAACCCCCACTCCCTCCATCTCCCGACTTTGGAGGTCTCAAGCTTGGCAAGTATGGATGAGTCGGGTGTGTCTTGACTGGCTCCGCCGAACCCCTGAGGCCGACTCACCGAACCCCTACGGTTCGATTGGACCCAGGTTAAGAACCACTGGTTTAATGGATATAATGAAACACAATTAAGCATATAACATCAACTTGTTTTTTCATTCCGCGGGTACTTTCAGGAGTGATGTTGGGGCCCGCAGCCAGAGCAGTTGAGAAGCACTGGTCCAAACGGTAAATAGACGAAAACCCTCATTTTCCTCCATTGTTGTTTGTCAGCACGCCTCGTTCTGAAGGTTTCATTTTTTTTTGCCGTTTCCAGTGGTGATTGTGCAAATTTACGTGTTTACGCTTGGTAAGTGGGCGTCATGTCTGCATATTTTAGGACCAAGCGATGAATAAAAAAGGATTTTTTGGGCAAAAAAAGGGATACTCTACACCTTTTCGCCACGACAACATGAGATGCAGTACTCCCCTCCCCCCCTGAGGCTGCCGTCTGCCATTCCCCGCAGACAGAAAGGTCAGCCAGAGACCACCATAAAGAGGAGTTAAGGGTGGTCATTGAGTTCTTCTAAAGTTCAATCACATTCAGCGGCTCCTCCTCCTCGCGTCCTTTTGTGTCGCTGGAGTAGTGTGTATCACTGCCAGAGTGAAAAGACACTCATAGTGTTTAATCAGCATGTGTGTGTTATTTAGGGGGGGGGAAGAAGGGTGTGTGTGGGGGGGGGTCCTTTGACCCTGAGGCAGAATGACCTCTGGGTCAAAACAACAGGAAGGAAGTCACATGACGCTAATAATGAGAGGGGGTGGTGTTGTTTTTCTGTTTCTCTCTCACACAGGTGCCATGGTCAAAAAAACAAGCGTTTCAAAATAAAAGCCTTTAAACACGACTGAAGTGGCGTCCATTGAGGTCACGAGGCAGGAAAAAGCATTGGCCATTATTGCCACAAGTTATTGCTCCCCGCAGTCTTGCAGAGTGTTTGTGCAATATTGGCTCATATAAAAAGCAGCTTGTTAGAACTGCTGCTTTTATGGGCACCTTGTTAAACTCTGCCCTTTGGATGTAGCCTGTGTGGCCCACAAGTGTGACATCACCGCGCCAGGCCAGCGGTCCGCTTCACACCACTGACCCATACGCGCTAGCAAAAGATGAGCGACGCTCGACAGCACCCGTTAAAATGTCCCGGTCGACATTTGTGAGCAAGAATTCGTTCTGGTGCAAATTTGGTTATTTACGTCCTACTGTCCAACTCAGTGGTTCTCTACCTTTTTTCAGTAGATGTACCCCCTATAAATTAAAGTACACCCTAATCAGAGCAAAGCAATTTTGGTTGAAAAAAAGAGATAAAGAAGTAAAATACAGCACTATGTCATCAGTTTCTGATTTATAAAAGGGGAACATTATCACCAGACCTATGTAAGCGTCAATATATACCTTGATGTTGCAGAAAAAAGACCATGTTTTTTTAACCGATTTCCGAACTCTAAAAGGGTGAATTTGGCAATTTAAACGCCTTTCAATTGATAGCCTGTCTGAGCGATGACGTCCGAACGTGAAGCAATCCGCCATTTTCTCAATCTCATTACACGCACCAAGTAAAATCAGCTTTGTTATTTTCCGTTTTTTCGACTGTTTTCCCGTACCTTGGAGACATCATGCCTCGTCGGTGTGTTGTCGAAGGGTGTAACAACACGAACAGAGACGGATTCAAGTTGCACCAGTGGCCAAAATATGCGAAAGTCCCTCGTTTGTTCCGCACACTTTACCGACGACAGCTATGCTACTACAGAGATGGCAAGAACGTGTGGATATCCTGCGACACTCAAAGCAGATGCATTTCCAACGACAAAGTCAAAGAAATCTGTAATATTGGAAAATAGACCACCACTGAATCTGCCGGAGTGCGAGCTATTCAGGGACGACGGCAGTCTGTTCCCGCAGACGAGCAAGGTAAACCCCCTGGATGTCTTGGCTAAGACGTGATTTATGCCACATCTTTTTCCATCTCATTTTGTCCACCAAACTTATAACGTTGTGCATGAATGCACAGAGGTGAGTTTTGTTCATGTTATTGACTTATGTGGAGTGTGCTAATCAGACATATTTGGTCAAGGCATGACTGCAAGCTAATCGATGCTAACATGCTATTTAGGCTAGCTGTATGTACATATTGCATCATTATGCCTCATTTGGAGCTATATTTGCATCCGGCCTTTCCCTCCACCCACATTTAATGCCAAACAAACACATACCAATCATTGGTTAGAAGGCGATCGCCGAATTCGTCATGGCTTCCTCCCGTGCCGCTGTCTGTCGTGATATGGCTCAATAGCTTCAGTTTCTTCTTCAATTTCGTTTTTGCTGCCTGCCTCCACAATCCAACCGTCCGTTTCAATACATGCGTAATCTGTTGAATCGCTTACGCCGCTAAAATCTGAGTCTGAATCCAAGCTAATATCGCTATACCTTTCTGTACTATCTGCCATGTTTGTTTCTGGTTGTTTCACGCTGTGACGTCACAGGATAATGGACGGGTGGATATACAAATCGTGAAAATCAAGCACTTTGAAGCCGTTTTTCGTGATGGGTGAAATTTTGAGAAAAACTTCGAAAAATAAAATAAGTCACTGGGAACTGATTTCTATTGGTTTTAACCCTTCAGAAATTGTGATAATGTTCCCCTTTAAATTGTATAACAGTGCAAAAATATTGCTCATTTGTAGAGGTCTTTCTTGAAGTATTTGGAAAAAAAGATATAACAATAACTAAAAACTTGTTGAAAAATAAACAGGTTATTCAATTATAAATAAAGATTTCTACACATACAAGTGATCATCAACTTAAAGTGCCCTCTTTGGGGATTGTAATAGAGATCCATCTGGATTCATGAACTTAATTCTAAACATTTCTTCACAAAAAAGAAATCTTATTGTAGCTGAGATAGGCGCCAGCGCCCCCCGCGACCCCGAAAGGGAATAAGCGGTAGCAAATGGATGGATGGATGGATCAATATTTAAAGGAACATGTCCAAAAAAAAAATCAAACTGTCAACACTAAATATTGCATTGTTGCATTTCTTTTCACAGTTTATTATCTTACTTTAATATTTTGTTGAAGTATTATTCAATAAATATATTTATAAAGGATCTTTGAATTGTTGCTATTTTTAGAATATTTAAAAAAAATCTCACATACCCCTTGGCATACCTTCAAGTACCCCCGGGGGTATGCGTACCCCCATTTGAGAACCACTGGTCTAATTTACTGAAGAAGAATAAACACACTTCTACTTTGATCTATGCTTTACTTTATAAGTAAATAAGTAAGTAAGTGTCATGTCTTTTGATCATGTCTTGTTTGGCTATGTTCTGTTGACCTTTGGACTCTTTAAGTTCCTGTTTTTTTTTTCACTCCCTTGTTTTGTTGCCATGGTTGCAAATTACGTTCACCTGTCTCTGATTAGTGTTTGGCTGCTCACCTGCTACCTGAGCACTAATCAGAGGCATTGTTTAAGCCTGCAATTGCTGGTCAGTTGGCCTGGCGTCATTGTGCTCTTTTCAGGCTGGGTCCATACTAGTTTTTTTAATGCCAAAATCCATGCTGCTCTTGTCAAGCCATAATAAATGTCGTTTGTTTTATGTTCATAGTCTGTTTATGTGTTAGTTTTGTTCCTTAGCCAAGTTCTGCCTCCTCTGTGAGCGTTTTTGTTTGTACCTTTTTTTTAGTTAAAATTAAATCATGTTTTTACCTAAACGCCGAGTAGTCCGTCTGCCTTCCTGGGAGAACGACCCCGCAGCAAGCTGCGACCCCCCCATCTTGACAGTAAGTAAGTCAATTTTATTTAAAAAGCACTTTTCACAGATAAAAACACAAAGCGCTGTACAAAACATAGGTGAAGTAAAACAACAATTCAATTAAAACAACAGGGGCCACATCATCAAAAGGATACAAAGTGGATTAAAATTGATAGTTAAAAGGTGCATTAACCCAAAACTTTACTAAAAAATTGAAGTTTTTAAATGTTTCAACACAGTCAAGATCGTGGAGGGACTGGTGCAAGTTGATCCAGAGTCTGGGAGCTATAGCCTGGAATGCTTGGTCTCCATGGGTTTTAAAATGAGTTTTGGGGATCTTTAGAAGACCCTGGCCTGAAGACCGGAGGCTGCGCCCTGAAGAGTAGGGACACAGCAAGTCAGGGATGTACTGAGGGGCCCCACCATGCAATGCACGGAATGTCAGGACTAAAATGTTTGAAATTTAACTGGAAGTCAATGAAGATTGAATAAAAGGGGGGTAATGTGGACTGTTCTGGAAGCACCGGTCAAGAGTCTGGCAGCTGCATTTTGTACCGTCCGAAGTCTCTTTAACGTTGTTTATTTCAGTCTAAAAGTGTAAAAAGTGTTTTGGTTTGGTCATGAGATGATGATAATGGTGTGCAAGGGCGTACTTACATTTTATATTTAACGCTTAAATCTCTGGAGTCTACATCAACTTCAGATTTATTCCTCATTTCAAAATGTTTTATTTTTTTATGTTGTTTTTTTGTTTGTTGGTTTTCCGCCCTTTTTTATCAAACAAAAGTTTGTTTTTCTATGGCAAACACAAAATATGCCAAATCTTCCACAAAAAATATTTTTCAAAGTTGAATATTTGATGTGACGTAATCGGGTTGGGGTGGGGGGGTGTATTGTACAATCCCAGAACAGTCATTCTTGCAAGGGGTTCTGGGTATTTGTTCTGTTGTGTTTATGTTGTGTTACGGTGCGGATGTTCTTCCGAAATGTGATTGCCATTCTTGTTTGGTGTGGGTTCACAGTGTGGCGCATATTTGTAACAGTTTTAAAGTTGTTTATACGGCCACCCTCAGTGTGACCTGTATGGCTGTTGAGTAAGTATGCCTTGATTGACGTCCATTCCACTACCTCCTTCTCTCGCCCTATCTGTCTCTGCCCCTCCCTCACGACTGTTGCTGCGTGCGCACACCTTCACAATTTGTTTTGTTTTCAACCCCTCTTAAGCATGTACGTACATTGGAAATACACGCAACCTTGACACAAAACAACATACATTTGAGGCATATAAGACACCCCACCCAGACACCCCGAACAGTTTCACAAAAGAGGCCATATGGTCAGTCTTATCTGGTGGATATTTGAAATTTGTAATAAGTGTACCTCTTATATGAAATGTTTTGTTTGAATGAAAATGTAATGTCATGTTCACTGGCAATTTAGTGTTAGGACGTGACTCGTCCATAATGTTGTCATTTTGTTTGTCAAGAAGTATCTTTAGCCGCCGGTGTTGTTTCTTAGTGTTTTCAACAGCAGGTCAACATTGGTGCATTTGGATGCTAATGAAGGAAGTCGGTCAGCCAGTGCATCACTTCTGTGACTCATGCATGATGTTTCCAGGGACAGGATGATAAAGGGGTAAACACCGAGCAGCAGCAAGGCAGTGTGCTGTAGATACAAGTCACTCTTTCATTTCATATTTACACATGTTTTCTTTAGTATTTGAGGGGAAAGTAAGTGTATCTACGAGTCAGGTTATTTGTCCAGTGTTGCTCTAATAGACAATTTCATTTGATTGAATAACATTTAATGTGTTTAATATTCAATATCTATTTTGCACAGAAATCTAGCATACAATTGCACTTTTTAAAAAACCTCCAGGGAAATTTTAAAATTAAGATAAAATGACAAATTACATTTTAAGGAAAAGTGCAGTTTGGCCCAGAAGGCTATTCTTAAACTCAAGCATTTTTTATTTAATTTCATTTGAATTATTTTTGATATTCTATTAGTAATCAGATGTATTCATTGTACTTTATTTTATCTCTAAAGTATTTCATTTACTCCTCTCTGAGCTGCTACCTTACCGTGGTAGAGGAGTTTGCGTGTCCCAATGATCCTAGGAGCTATGTTGTCTGGGGGCTTTCATGCCCCTTGGCAGGGTCTCCCAAGACAAACAGGTCCTAGGTGAGTGATCGGACAAAGAGCAGCTCAAAGACTTCTATGGAATTACAACAAAATTAACTCAGATTTCCCTCGCCCGGACGCGGGTCACCAGGGCCCCGCTCTGGAGCCAGGCCCGGAGTTGGGGCACGATGGCGAGCGCCTGGTGGCCGGGCCTGTTCCCATGGGGCCCGGCCGGGCACAGCCCGAAGAGGCAACGTGGGTCATCCCTCCAATGGGCTCACCACTCATAGGAGGGGCCATAGAGGTCGGGTGCAATGTGAGCTGGGCGGCAGCCGAAGGCAGGGCACTTGGCAGTCCGATCCGCGGCTACAGAAGCTAGCTCTTGGGACGTGGAACGTCACCTCGCTGGGGGGGAAAGAGCCTGAGCTAGTCCGCGAGGTAGAGAAGTTCTGGCTGGATATAGTCGGACTCACCTCGACGCACAGCAAGGGCTCTGGAACCAGTTCTCTCGAGAGGGACTGGACCCTCTTCCACTCTGGCGTTGCCGGCAGTGAGAGGCGACGGGCTGGGGTGGCAATTCTTGTTTCCCCCCGGCTCAAAGCCTGCACGTTTGAGTTCAACCCAGTGGACGAGAGGGTAGCTTCCCTTCGCCTTCAGGTGGGGGGGACGGGTCCTGACTGTTGTTTGTGCTTACGCACCAAACAGCAGTTCAGAATACCCACCCTTTTAGGGTACACTCGAGGGAGTACTGGAAAGTGCTCCCCCGGGTGATTCCCTTGTCCTACTGGGGGACTTCAACGCTCATGTTGGCAACGACAGTGAAACCTGGAGAGGCGTGATTGGGAAGAATGGTCGCCCGGATCTAAACCCGAGTGGTGTTTTGTTATTGGACTTTTGTGCTCGTCACGGACTGTCCATAACAAACACCATGTTCAAACATAAGGGTGTCCATATGTGCACTTGGCACCAGGACACCCTAGGCCGCAGTTCCATGATCGACTTTGTAGTTGTGTCATCGGATTTGCGGCCTCATGTTCTGGACACTCGGGTGAAGAGAGGGGCGGAGCTTTCTACCGATCACCACCTGGTGGTGAGTTGGCTGCGATGGTGGGGGAGGATGCCGGACAGACCTGGCAGGCCCAAACGCATTGTGAGGGTCTGCTGGGAACGTCTGGCAGAGTCTCCTGTCAGAGAGAGTTTCAATTCACACCTCCGGGAGAACTTTGAACATGTCACGAGGGAGGTGCGGGACATTGAGTCCGAGTGGACCATGTTCCGAACCTCTATTGTCGAGGCGGCTGATTGGAGCTGTGGCCGCAAGGTTGTTGGTGCCTGTCGTGGCGGTAATCCCAGAACCCGTTGGTGGACACCAGCAGTGAGGGGTGCTGTCAAGCTGAAGAAGGAGTCCTATCGGGTTCTTTTGGCTCATAGGACTCCGGGGCCAAGCGGTGTGCAGGTTTAGCGGTCGCGGAGGCAAAAACTTGGACATGGGAAGAGTTCGGGGAAGCCATGGAAAACTACTTCCGGACGGCTTCGAAGCGATTCTGGACCACCATACGGCGCCTCGGGAAGGGGAAGCAGTGCACTATCAACACCGTTATGGTGCGGATGGTGTTCTACTGACTTCGACTGCGGATGTTGTGGATAGGTGGAGGGAATACTTCGAAGACCTCCTCAATCCCACCAACACGTCTTTCTTTGAGGAAGCGGTGCCTGGGGAATCTGTGGTGGACTCTCCTATTTCTGGGGCTGAGGTTGCTGAGGTAGTTAAAAAGCTCCTCGGAGGCAAGGCCCCGGGGGTGAATGAGATCCGCCCGGAGTTCCTTAAGGCTCTGGATGCTGTGGGGCTGTCTTGGTTGACAAGACTCTGCAGCATCGCGTGGACATCGGGTGCGGTACCTCTGGATTGGTAGACCGGGGTGGAGGTTCCTCTCTTTAAGAAGGAGGACCGGAGGGTGTGTTCCAACTATCGTGGGATCACACTCCTCAGCCTTCCCGGTAAGGTTTATTCAGGTGTACTGGAGTCCGCTCCCTGTATGATCAGTGTCAGAGCTTGGTCCGCATTGCTGGCAGTAAGTCGGACACGTTTCCAGTGAGGGTTGGACTCCGCCAAGGCTGTCCTTTGTCACCGATTCTGTTCATAACTTTTATGGACAGAATTTCTAGGCGCAGTCAAGGCGTTGAGGGGATCCGGTTTGGTGGCCACGGGATTAGGTCTCTGCTTTTTGCAGATGATGTAGTCCTGATGGCTTCATCTGGCCGGGATCTTCAGCTCTCACTGGATCGGTTCGCAGCCGAGTGTGAAGCGACCGGAATGAGAATCAGCACCTCCAAATCCGAGTCCATGGTTCTCGCCCGGAAAAGGGTGGAGTGCCATCTCCGGGTTGGGGAGGAGACCCTGCCCCAAGTGGAGGAGTTCAAGTACCTAGGAGTCTTGTTCACGAGTGAGCGAAGAGTGGATCGTGAGATCGACAGGCGGATCGGTGCGGCGTCTTCAGTAATGCGGACGTTGTATCGATCCATTGTGGTGAACAAGGAGCTGAGCCGGAAGGCAAAGCTCTCGATTTACCGGTCGATATACATTCCCATCCTCACCTATGGTCATGAGCTTTGGGTCATGACCGAAAGGATAAGATCACGGGTACAAGCGGCCGAAATGAGTTTCCTCCGCCGGGTGGCGGGGCTCTCCCTTAGAGATAGGGTGAGAAGCTCTGCCATCCGGGAGGAACTCAAAGTAAAGCCGCTGCTCCTCCACATCGAGAGGAGCCAGATGAGGTGGTTCGGGCATCTGGTCAGGATGCCACCCGAACGCCTCCCTAGGGAGGTGTTTAGGGCACGTCCAGCTGGTAGGAGGCCACGGGGAAGACCCAGGACACGTTGGGAAGACTTAGCTCGGTTGGTAGAGTGGCCGTGACAGCAACTTGAGGGTTGCAGGTTTGATTCCCGCTTCCGCCATTCTAGTGACTGCCGTTGTGTCCTTGGGCAAGGCACTTTACCCACCTGCTCCCAGTGCCACCCACACTGGTTTAAATGTAACTTAGTTATTGGGTTTCACTATGTAAAGCGCTTTGAGTCACTAGAGAAAAGCGCTATATAAATATAATTCACTTTACTTCACTTATGTCTCCCGGCTGGCCTGGGAACGCCTCGGGATTCCCCGGGAAGAGCTGGACGAAGTGGCTGGAGAGAGGGAAGTCTGGGCTTCCCTGCTTAGGCTGCTGCCCCCGCGACCCGACCTCGGATAAGCGGAAGATGATGGATGGATGGTATTTCATTTAATTGTGTTTATATTCTTTGTAGCTATCTCAGCTGCATTCGGGCGGTAGGTGGGGTGCATCCTGGACAAGTGTGTGTGTGTGTATATATATATATATATATATACATGTATGTATGTATGTATGTGTATATATATATATTCCGCTTGTCCCTTTTGGGGTCGCAGGGGCTGCCGAAGCCTATCTCAGCTGCATTCAGGTGGAAGGCGGGGTACACCCTGACAAGTATACATGTGTGTGTGTGTGTGTGTGAATATATGTATGTATTATACAGTCGCAATCAAACTTTTACATACACTTGTAAGGAATATAATGTCATGGCTGTCTTGAGTTTCCAATAATTTCTACAACTTTTGTTTTTTTTGTGCTCGAGTAATTGGAGCACATACTTGATGGTCACAAAAAACATTCATGAAGTTTTGTTCTTTTATGAATTTATTATGGGTCCACTGAAAATGTGACCAACAAATTTAACTTAACTGCACCAATTTTGTCAAGAAGAGTGGTCAAAAACGCAACCAAATATTCAACAAGAAGCTTGTGGATGGCTACCAAAAGCGCCTTATTGCAGTGAAACTTGCCAAGGGACATGTAACCAAATATTAACATTGCTGTATGTATACTTTTGACCCAGCAGATTTGGTCACATTTTCAGTAGACCCATAATAAACTCATAAAAGAACCAAACTTCATGAATGTTTTTTGGGACCAACAAAAAAATAAGAGTTGTAGAAAGTATTGGAAACTCAGGACAGCCATGACATTATGTTCTTTACAAGTGTATGTAAACTTTTGACCACGACAGTATATATATATATATATATATATATATATATATATATATATATATATATATATATATATATATATATATATATATATATATATATATATATATATATATATATATATATATATATATATATATAAAATCTTCCAATTAAAATACATTGCATGGACACAAAAATGTACAATTACACAATTTTTACATTTACACTATTTAAAACGAACAGGAACAATTCATATATAAGTACTGCTATAAAAATGTAAATCAATCAAACAAGTAGGGCAGCACGGTGGAAAAAACAGGAGTTAGTGCATCTGCCTCACAATATGAAGGTCCTGAGTAGTCCTGAGTTCAATCCCGGGCTGGAGATCTGTCTGTGTGGAGTTTGCATGTTCTCCCCGTGACTGCGTGAGTTCACTCCGGTTACTCCGGCTTCCTCCCACTTCCAAAGACATGCACCTGGGGATAGGTTGATTGGCAACACTAAATTGGCCCTAGTGTGTGAATGTTGTCTGTCTATCTGTGTTGGCCCTGTGATGAGGTAGCGACTTGTCCAGGGTGTACACTGCCTTTCGCCTGAATGCAGCTGAGATAGGCTCCAGCAACCTTCCGTGACCTCAAAAGGGACGAGCGGTAGAAAATGGATGGATGGATGGATCAAACAAGTGATTGAAAGTACAGTTAAAAAAACTATCATTACATAAACTATAAACCCCGTTTCCATTTGAGTTGGGAAATTGTGTTAAATGTAAATATAAATGGAATATGATAATTTGCAAATCCTTTTCAACCCATATTCAGTTGAAAATGCTACAAAGACAACATATTTGATGTTCAAACTGATAAACATTTTTATTTTTTTGCAAACAATCATTAAATTTAGAATTTGATGCCAGCAACACGTGACAAAGAAGTTGGGAAAGGTGGCAATGAATACTGATAAAATTGAGGAATGCTCATCAAACACTAATTTGGAACATCCCACAGGTGTGCAGGCTAATTGGGAACAGGTGGGTGCCATGATTGGGTATAGAACCAGCTTCCCAAAAAATGCTCAGTCTTTCACAAGAAAGGATGGGGCGAGGTACACCCCTTTGTCCACAACTGCGTGAGCAAATAGTCAAACAGTTTAAGAACAACGTTTCTCAAAGTGCAATTTGCAAGAAATTTAGGGATTTCACCATCTACGGTCCATAATATCATCAAAGGTTCAGAGAATCTGGAGAAATCACCCCAAGTAAGCGGCATGGCCGGAAACCAACATTGAATGACCGTGACCTTCGAACCCTCAGACGGCACTGTATCAAAAGCCGACATCGATCTCTAAAGGATATCACCACATGGGCTCAGGAACACTTCAGAAAACCCCTGTCACTAAATACAGTTGGTCGCTACATCTGTAAGTGCAAGTTAAAGCTCTATTATGCAAAGCGAAAGCCATTTATCAACAACATCCAGAAACTCCGCCGGCTTCTCTGGGCCCGAAATCTTCTAAGATGGACTGATGCAAAGTGGAAAAGTGTTCTATGGTCTGACGAGTCCACATTTCAAATTGTTTTTGGAAATATTCGACATTGTGTCATCCGGACCAAAGGAGAAGCGAACCATCCAGACTGTTATCAACGCAAAGTTCAAAAGCCAGCAACTGTGATGGTATGGGGGTGCATTAGTGCCCAAGGCATGGTTAACTTACACATCTGTGAAGGCACCAATAATGCTGAAAGGTACATACAGCTTTTGGAACAACATGCTGCCATTTAAGCGCCGTCTTTTTCATGGACGCCCCTGCTTATTTCAGCAAGACAATGCCAAGCCACATTCAGCACGTGTTACAACAGCGTGGCTCCCATCGAAAATGTTTTCCGCATTATGAAGCGTAAAATACGACAGCCGAGACCCCGGATTGTTGAACGACTGAAGCGCTACATAAAACAAGAATGGGAAATAATTCCACTTTCAAAGCTTCAACAATTAGTTTCCTCAGTTCCCAAATATTTCAGTGTTGTTAAAAGAAAAGGTGATGTAACACAGTGGTGAACATGCCTTTTCCCTGTGTTGCAGCCATCAAATTCTAAGTTAATTATTATCTGCGAGAAAAAAAAAAGTTTGAGTTTGAACATCAAATATCTTGTCTTTGTAGTGCATTCAATTGAATATGGGTTGAAAAGGATTTCCAAATCATTGTGTTCCGTTTATATTTACTTCTAAGACAATTTCCCAACTCATATGGAAACAGGGTTTGTATATTCCACTTGAAAAAAATATATAAAGACGGAACAATTGATTATATGGACAGCCATAAGTGTCTACATTTTGCTTTATATTTATCATTTTACTTATTTTGTGTCTGGTTTTGTAGTTGTTTTGTATCACCCTGTGAGGTGTACATTACTTTTTTTTTTGCTTGATAAAGTTTTGCACTTGGTTTTTTTTGTGTGTGTGTGTGTTTTTTGTTTGTCTTCATTATATTTGGACGTGTTTATTTGGTTTGTATGCTTGGGTATCCATTAAGTAAGACTATTTATTATGTTGAAGGAAATACAGGAAATATAAGATTTTCTTCATCCTGTTCCTTCTCGAACATAGGTGTGTAAATATGTGTTTAGTTGCTCAAATTTAATTGTCTATTGATCTAAAATGCACATCGATGAAGGAGCTAAATAAAAATAAAAAATAAAATGGAAAAAAATAAATGTTTATATTTGTTTAATTCCTCTCCAACTATTGTGACATCATGCAAAATACCAGCCTGCTTTTAGCAACATCAGTTCAGCGTCAAAGCAAAGCACAAGTTGGCTTTTTCTTTAGCTTTTATTTTTGGCGAAACTTACTCCAAAGGCCGCTTCCATTTACAGCGGCCCTTTCCCCGACACGAGCCAGCGGCTGACATTCAGTGACGTTTTTAGAAATAACGTGACGGTTGACGTGCGGTCCGACAGCTGCAGTTTTGTTTGGGCTGTCTCACATCGCCTTGACGCCCTGTGGGGGCGCGTTATCGCTCTGTCCACACTGATAGCCATCAGCGGAAGTCTTTATGACTTCCCTTATGGCTGAATAATCATTGTTGCACGGGCTCATGCGCACGCCCTGTGTCAAATCCAGGAAGGAGATTATTAGCTTCCTGAGGAGCTTGTGAGTGTGTATGTTAAAGCGTGTGTGTGTGTGTGTGTGTGTGTGTGTGTGTGTGTCTAGGACAGAATGAGGTCAGCAGGGCTGGCCGTGGATCACTAAGGCTATCACTTACTGCGCTTCCTTGATAAATTTAGAAAAGAGTGAGAGTGAAGGCAAGCAAAACGATGAAGTATGGCCGACGACACATGAGAAAAATGAAACTCTGCACACAATTCGGGCCAGCTCGGTGAGCGATGGCTGCCTTCGAGGAAAGGCCGAGGAGCGAAAGTGAGATTATAGTCCAGACAGGATGTTTGGGGTCAAGAGGCAATATCCGTTAAATACGATCCTGACCTTCACTCTCTCTTACCGTGCCGTTTGCTCGACCCTATTTGGCTGTGGGAGAAGGTCAGAATATTACAAACGGCAGTGCAAAAAAACAAAAAACAAAAGCACAATAACACACAATGTTGACCCTGATGTGATCCTAGTGACATTTTTTCAGACAGTTGAATTTTCAAGCCATTTTGGCTGTTTGTGGTTGAATTTAAAACTACCATATTCCCTTGAATTGCCGTCGGGGCACTAATTGATTTAAAACCTCCTCTCAAGCCTGCGCTTACAAAAGGCATGCGGTAAAAGTAAGCATGCGCTAATTATTTTAAAACCGCTTCTCACTCCGGCACTTACCAAAGGCATGCAGTAAAAATTTGAGTGTGATGTAAGCTTGGACCTTAAATCCTACTGAATAGCTCTTAATCTTCTTCCCTTTTATGCAATTTCAAATTACCGGTATTGAAATCAGCCTCCTCCATTTTGAAAATGATGACAGGGGAAGTGTCAATCGTAATACCAAGCATGCGCTAATTATTTTGCGAAGCGAGTTTGACCCGGCAGTAATTCAAGGCAGACGCGTACTATATGCCCTGCGGCAATTCAAGGAAATACGGTACTAAATGTTTTAAATTACCTTAAAAAGGGAAAGCTATGAAAAAAAACGCTATTTAACACACTTCCTTGTGGTCTCATTATATGTGTTGGTTATGGTCTTGAGTAAATCAGATGTATTGGCATGCAAGCTTTTTTTCCCCACTTAAAACATTGTCAAGTCAATATACTTTCGAGGAGGTAAAAATCCCTAAACATAAGTAATATATAATAATCTAAGACTGAAATAGTTGGATTGGAAAATATGAATATATTAAAATTGTCATGATCCGTGGCCAGGATCATGTTGTGTTATGTTCTGTTAGTTTTGGACTCTCTTAGTTCCTGTTTGTGCACCTCTTGGTTTGTTTTAGTTTCCATGGGAATTAACTGGGTTCATCTGCCTCTGATTAGTGGGCGGCACGCTCAGCTGCTGTCAACCACTAATCAGAGAGCTTTTTATTCACCTTGCTCGCCACGCTCAGTCTGGCTTCCTTCTGTAACATTGGGGTCGCATTTTTATGCAGGAGTAGTTCTCCCAGGATGCAGACGGACAACTCCGGACGAAAGCGTGAAGGTAGGAATATGATTTATCGTCATAAATCGTACACATTACAAAAAGACAGGAATCAACCAAAAGGAAAGTGTGCCGTTCGCACGAGAAGCTAAAGAACCAAAACTTAGCACAGGAATCATTAGCCAGAAAACAGAAATACCAACGTGACTGTTGCATACAGCTAACAAGGAAGCCAGACTGAGCGTGGCAAAGCAAGGTGAATACTAACTTTGAATTAGAGATGTCTGATATTATCAGACTGTCGATATTGTCGGCCGATAAATGCTTTAAAATGTTGTATCGTAAATTATCGGTATCAGTTTCAAAAAGGTAAATGTATTCATTTTTCAAACGCCGCTGTACGGAGTGGTACACGGACGTAGGGAGAAGTATAGAGCGTCAATAAACATTAAAGGCACTGCCTTTGCATGACGGTCTCATCACAAAATAACTATGGTTTTGCACACACACACACACACACAAGTGAATGCAAGGCATACTTGGTCAACAGCCATATAGGTCACACTGAGGTCACACAACTTTAACACTGTTACAAATATGCGCCACACTGCGAACCCACACCAAACAAGAATGACAAACACATTTCGCGAGAACATCCGCACCGTAACACAACATAAACAGAACAAATACCCACAACCCCTTTCAACCCTAACTCTTCCGGGACACTTCAATATACAACTCCCCCAACCCCGCCCACCCCAACCTCCTCATGCTCTCTCAGGGAGAGCATGTCCCAAATTTCAAGCTGCTGTTTTGAGGCATGTTGAAAAAAAAATGCACTTTGTGACTTCAATTATACATATTGCAGTGCCATGTTGGCATTTTTTTCCATAACTTGAGTTGATTTATTTTGGAAAACTTTGTTTAATGCATCCAGCAGGGCATCACAACAAAATTAGGTATAATAATGTGTAAATTCCACGACTGTATATATCGGTATCTGTTGATATCGGAATCGGTAATTAAGAGTTGGACAATATCGGATAGCAGCCATTATCAGAAATCCTTACATTGAATCTTTTGTAACTTTACAAATGTAGTTTATATAGAGATTCAACAATTTTGGTCCTAGTATTGGACATGTTGAGGATGACATGGGGGACTGGACTTTATTAGCCAGTCAATAGTGCATGCAATGCTGTGGAGTGTAAACGGCAGCAAATAAGGCTGGTAATGAGGCGCATGTGAGCAGACAGTGCAGTATTGATACCAATTAGATGAATGAATGTGGAGGTGGGTGATAGATGACTCCCGACAGGAGATCTACGAGCTCGTCGTGTCTTCATTATCCTCAGATAATATTGTTTTTCAAATCACCTGACATGTATACTGTGTATATGTGTAACCGGCTTTGTGTGGATTTTATGGAACACGACCGACACCATGGGTTGCTGCTCAGATGCACTTTACTGATAATTCACAGAATACAACTGTCGTCAATAACTTTTTGCCATCGTCTAGCCCAGTGGTTCTCAACCTTTTTTCAGTGATGTACCCCCTATGAACATTTTTTTAATTCAAGTACCCCCTAATCAGAGCAAAGCATTTTCGGTTTGAAAAAATAGATAAAGAAGTAAAATACAGCACTATGTCATCAGTTTCTGATTTCTTAAATTGTAATAACTATAAACTTCTTGAAAAATAAACAGGTGATTCAATTGTAAATAAAGATTTTTACACATAGAAGTAATCATCAACTTAAAGTGCCCTCTTTGGGGATTGTAATAGAGATCTATCTGGATTCATGAACTTAATTCTAAACATTTCTTCACAAAATAAGAAATCTTTAACATCAATATTGATGGAACATGTGCACAAAAAATCTAGCTGTCAACACTGAATATTGCATTGTTGTATTTATCTTCACAGTTTATGAACTTACATTCATATTTTGTGGAAGTATTAATCAATAATATATTTATTAAGTATTTATGACTGACTGCTGTTTTTTAGAGTGTTTTTTATAAATCTCACTTAACCCTTGGCATACCTTCACATAGCGTACCATCTATAAGAGAACTAGTGCTCTACAACTCATCATTGCGCACATAACACAACTAAAGTAACACCTCTAAATCATGTCGTGCGAAACATTTCTTCACATGTCCACAAAAAAATCTAGCTGTCAACACTGAATATTGCATTGTTTCATTTCTTTTCACAGTTTATGAACTTACATTCATATTTTGTTGAAGTATTGCTCAATAAATATATTTATAAAGGATTTTGGAATTGTTGCTATTTTTAGAATATTTCTTTTAAAAAAACTCCCGTACCTCTTGACATACCTTCAAGTACCCCCCATTTGAGAACCACTGGTCTAGCCCCTACACAAATATAATAATGAACAAGAAAATGAACTTAAGTTCTTAACATGACAATACATTTTCTGTGGTCGCATGGACGCCTACTTCTCCGTTATCGTAGACAAAAGGGAAGGCGTGTCCAACGCATATAAAAAAGACAGGTGTCACAGTAATTACTGCAGTAGGAGGGACAATGAGACAATGCTTCCACATTGACAAAAAATTTAAAAATTGTCAGGTATTTACATGTAACTTACACATTTTGTGTAGTAATAACAATAATACAACATTAAAAAATACATTACAACAGTGGTTCTCAAATGTGGGTATGCGTACCCCTGGGGGTACTTGAAGGTATGCCAAGGGGTATGTGAGATTTTTTTTAAATATTCTGAAAATAGCAACAACTCAAAAATCCTATATAAATATATTTATTGAATAATACTTCAACAAAATATGAATGTAAGTTCATAAAGTGTGACAAGAAATGCAACAATGCAATATTCAGTGTTGACAGCTAGACTTTTGTGGACATGTTCCATAAATATTGATGTTAAAGATTTCTTTTTGGGAAGAAATGTTTAGAATGAAGTTCATGAATCCAGATGGATCTCTATTACAATCCCCAAAGAGGGCACTTTAAGTTGATGATTACTTCTATGTGTAGAAATCTTTATTTATAATTGAATCACTTGTTAATTTTTCAACAAATTTTTAGTTATTTTTTTATCTTTTTTTCCAAATAGTTCAAGAAAGACACTACAAATGAGCAATATTTTGCACTTTTATACAATTTAATAAATCATAAAGTGATGACATAGTGCTGTATTTTACTTCTTTATCAACCTAAAATGCTTTGCTCTGATTAGGGGTACTTGAATTAAAAAAATGTTCACAGGGGGTACATCACTAAAAAAAGGTTGAGAACCACTGATTTACAAGCAAAATTGACCCTGTTACATATGTTCATCATTTATCCATTTTCTAACGAGATTTTTTATATACATGTTACAGGTTATGTCTTTTATTGTTGAATGTATCAAATGTGATACATTTTGGCTTTTGGTGCCATCCATTTTGCCTTTTTAAAGCATTGCATGGATTCAATTCTTTCAGATGTCGACAAACTTCTCAATCGATCGAAAGTGAGAAAAAAAAAACAGCGAATAAACAAGCAATTAAACACAACTCTTTTGCACAACCCCGCTCCTCTTCCTCCTCATCTTTGCGTACAAACACATTTGCCCGGTCCTGCCCTCGGTGCAGCTTTGACGTGCTTGGCCTTTTATTATGTTCCGGACACTGTTTTTCCCGAGGCTGGAATGTGGACAGGATGTGTTGTTGCTCTGCGAGCGCTCATAGGGGAGAAACACCTATCATACTCTATGGTGCTGCAGGAGAGAGAGAGAGAAAACAGAGAAGAAGAAAAAAACAAGACCCTTGCGCAAGAAGAAGAAGAAGAGTCCATGAGTGTGGGTTCTTCTCAGAGTGGTTGTTTTTCCACCAGGCTTTGTCTCTGCTTTTCATTACAGCTGTTAGCATGCTTTGTGCTCTGGCCAGGTCTTGCGTAACAAGGCCGCTTGTCATTGGCTGACTCTTGCTACGACCCCCCCCCCCCCCCCCCCCCCAGCACTCACAACACGCCGCCATCAAACACCTCTACCCACTTTAGGCCGCGCAATGCGGATGCCATCAAATGTTTCTCATTAAAAACCTCACCCCCGTCGTATTAGAAATACTTCACATTTCACACAAGTCTGGACCTGACCTGGCTGGCTGGCCACACCATTAGGTACAGCCGCGCCACATAAATACAGGGCTAGTGTCAAAAGTGGTGCTGTAACGATACCGATATTTTGGTACCGGTACTAAAATGATTTTGATACTTTTCGGTACTTTTCTAAATAAAGAGGAACACAAACAATGTGCATTATTGGCTTTGTTTTAACAAAAAATCTTGGGGTACATTAATCCTGTTTCTCATTGCAGTTAAGTCCTTAAATAATATAGTGAACATACAAGACAACTTGTCTTTTATTAGTAATTAAACAAACAAAGGCTCCTAATTAGTCTGCTGACGTATGCAGTAACATATTGTGTCATTTATCATTCTATTATTTTCCATCCATCCATTTCCTACCGCTTATTCCCTTTGGCGCCTATCACAGCTACAATCGGGCGGAAGGCGGATACACCCTGGACAAGTCGCCACCTCATCAGAGGGCATTCTATAATTTTGTCAACATTATTAAGGACAAAATTATTAATCTACTTGTTCATTTACTGCTAATATCTGCTTACTTTCTCTTTTAACTTGTTCTATTTACACTTCTGTTAAAATGTAATAATTTTTTCTTCTGTTGTTTGATACTTTACATTAGTTTTGGAGGATACCACATATTTGGGTATCAATCCGATACCAAGTCGTTAAAGGCCTACTGAAACCCACTACTACCAACCACGCAGTCTGATAGTTTATATATCCATCCATTTTTCTACCGCTTATTACCTTTTGGGGTCACGGGGGGCGCTGGCGCCTATCTCAGCTACAATCGGGTGGAAGGCGGGGTACACCCTGGACAAGTCGCCACCTCATCGCAGGGCCAACACAGACAGACAACATTCACACTCACATTCACACACTAGGGCCAATTTAGCGTTGCCAATCAACCTATCCCCAGGTGCATGTTTTTGGAGGTGGGAGGAAGCCGGAGTACCCGGAGGGAACCCACGCAGTCACGGGGAGAACATGCAAACTCCACGCAGAAAGATCCCGAGCCTGGGATTGAACCCAGGACTGCAGGACCTTCGTATTGTGAGGTAGACGCACTAACCGCTCTCCCACCGTGAATCAATGATGAAATATTAACATTGCAACACATGCCAAAACAGGCCGGTTTAGTTTACTAAATTACAATTTAAAATTTCCCGCGGAGTTTCTTGTTGAAAACGTCGCGGAATGATGACGCGTGTTTTTGACGTTATTGGTTGGAGGGGACACACTAGCTTAGCACCACTTACGGCTAAAAGTCGTCTCTTTTCATCGCATAATTACACAGTAATTTGGACATCTGTGTTGCTGAATCTTTTGCAAGTTGTTCAATTAATAATGGAGACTATAAAGAACAATGCTGTCGGTGTATTGCAGCTGTCTTTAGCACCGAGACACAGCCGGTGTTTCTTTGTTTGTTGTGATGCTTTAACACAGAGCGGTTAAGCGAACATGTTTCTCTACGTCAACCAGCATGTTTTTTGATGGGAAAATTGTGATATTAGGTCGGCTCTTACCGGAGACAACAGTGGATTATGCGTCGTCCTGCAGTAGCTGTCAAAAGAAAGCAGCTGTGAGCTTGGCTCCTCGGCTTCTCTCTGAGACGCTGGTGTGTTCACCGCAGCCATCCGACTTTGAGGTATGTCTTTACAATCTCACTAAAACACTATCAATACAATAAGCATATAAGGGATCTTCCAGAATTATCCTAGTAAATGTGTCTAATTACATCTGAAACGCTCACACTGCCGCCGCCCGAAGCCGTCGCTTTTTATTTTTATTTTATTGTATTTTTTTTCTTTCTAGTCCTTCACTATTAATATCCTTATCCACGAATCTTTCATCCTCGCTCAAATTATTGGGGAAATTGTCGCTTTATCGGTCCGAATTGCTCTTACTGCTGGTGGCTCACATTATAAACGATGTGAGGAGCCCTCACACCGGTGACGTTGCGCGCACATACTTCCGGTAAAGACAAGGCTTTTATTAGCGACCAAAAGTTGCGAACTTTATCGTCGATGTTCTCTACTAAATCCTTTCAGCAAAAATATGGCAATATCACGAAATGATCAAGTATGACACATAGAATAGACCTGCTATCCCCGTTTAAATGAGAAAATCTCATTTCAGTAGGCCTTTAATGGATCATACATTGGTCATATTCAAAGTCCTCATGTGTCCAGGGACATATTTGCTGAGTTTTCAAACATTATATATATTTTAAAAGAAGATGTTGTGATGCCAAAAAATATTGACGTAATCATAGTAGTATCTGCCTGTACTTGATATCATTGCAATGGATGTTAGGTGGAGATCCACCAATAGCGTTTGTTTACATTCTGACGCTGGTGAGCTACGGTTTGTACACATACATCTACTGGGACGATACCAAGTACAAGAGCCGCATTTGGTCGATATCAAAGATTAAATCAATATTTTTTATTGCCCCAACATCTTTTATTGTTTATAAACTCAGGAAATATGTCTCTAAAAACAGGAAACTTTTAATTACGACCTATGTCATTATGACCCTGTAACTACTTGGTATTTAATCGATACCCAAATGTGTAGTATCACCTAACTGCAAGCTAAACACTGCTAGCATGCTATTTAGGCTAGTTGTATGCTCATTTCATATCCTTTACTCTGTATATAATTTAGTTGTGCGTGTCTCATTATCTGTATGTAATATTGGCCTGCATTTCAGATAGTTGTATGTGTGCTATGTTGTTCCAGACCACAGCAAACTTAGACACACACATCTATACCTTTTGGCCATTAAAAAACAGTTATTTCCAGGAGTTATCTCACCTTCTGAGTAGCCTTCAATCTACTAATGGTTTACAATGTTGTAAAAATATGTAGAATAAATATTAAATATCAACGAAAATGTGCCTCAGCCTGCGACACATAGTCTTCTTGATAGTAGGCTATTATAGCTAATATAGACACTTACATCGTGTATTGTCTTCCTAAGACTTGTATATGGCTTTTAATTTTTTGCGGTTCCAGACAGATTAGTTTTTTTGTATTTTTGGTCCAATATGGCTCTTTCAACATTTTGGGTTTACCTAAAAGCCTAACTCCACCCCTTTACTCTGATTGGATTTGTCTTCTTTTATCCATCATGTTGCAGCAATATACATCCATCCATCCATCCATCCATTTCTACCGCTTATTCCCTTTGGGGTAGCGGGGGGCGCTGGTGCCTATCTCAGCTAAAATCGGGCGGAAGGCGGCGTACACCCTGGACAAGTCGCCACCTCATCGCAGCAGCAATATACAGTAGCGTAGTATTGTGAAGCGATGTCACGCTTACACAGGCCGAAGCACAAATGACCAAAGACTATAAAAATGGGACCCATTACTTCCCTGCTCGGCACTCAGCATCAAGGGTTGGAATTGGGGGTTAAATCACCAAAAATGATTCCCGGGCGCGGCCACCGCTGCTGCTCACTGCTCCCCTCACCGCCCAGGGGGTGGACAAGGGGATGGGTCAAATGCAGAGGACAAATTTCACCACGCCTAGTGTGTGTGACAATCATTGGTCCTTTTTTAAAATGACAGAGTGAGTTTCGAGAGGAAAGGAATAGAGAGTGTCCTATATCAGTGTTTTTCAACCTTTTTTGAGCCAAGGCACATTTTTTGCGTTGGAAAAACCCAGAAGTACACCATCCATCTATCCATCCATCTTCTTCCGCTTATCCGAGGTCGGGTCGCGGGGGCAACAGCCTAAGCAGGGAAACCCAGACTTCCCTTTCCCCAGCCACTTTGTCTAGCTCTTCCCGGGGGATCCCAAGGCGTTCCCAGGCCAGCCTGGAGACATAGTCTTCCCAACGTGTCCTGGGTCTTCCCCGTGGCCTCCTACCGGTTGGACGTGCCCTAAACACCTCCTTAGGGAGGCGTTCGGGTGGCATCCTGACCAGATGCCCGAACCACCTCATCTGGCTCCTCTCGATGTGGAGGAGCAGTGGCTTTACTTTGAGTTCCTCCCGGATGGCAGAGCTTCTCACCCTATCTCTAAGGGAGAGCCCCGCCACACGGCGGAGGAAACTCATTTCGGCCGCTTGTACCCGTGATCTTATCCTTTCGGTCATGACCCAAAGCTCATGACCATAGGTGAGGATGGGAACGTAGATCGACCGGTAAATTGAGAGCTTTGCCTTCCGGCTCAGCTCTTTCTTCACCACAACGGATCGGTACAACGTCCGCATTACTGAAGACGCCGCACCGATCCGCCTGTTGATCTCACGATCCACTCTTCCATATCTCGTGAACAAGACTCCTAGGTACTTGAACTCCTCCACTTGGGGCATGGTCTCCTCCCCAACCCGGAGATGGCACTCCACCCTTTTCCGGGCGAGAACCATGGACTCGGACTTGGAGGTGCTGATTCTCATTCCGGTCGCTTCACACTCGGCTGCAAACCGATCCAGTGAGAGCTGAAGATCCCGGTCAGATGAAGCCATCAGGACCACATCATCTGCAAAAAGCAGAGACCTAATCCTGCGGTCACCAAACCGGAACTCCTCAACACCTTGACTGCGCCTAGAAATTCCGTCCATAAAAGTTATGAACAGAATCGGTGACAAAGGACAGCCTTGGCGGAGTCCAACCCTCACTGGAAATGTGTTCGACTTACTGCCAGCAATGCGGACCAAGCTCTGACACTGATCATACAGAGAGCGGACCGCCACAATAAGACAGTCCGATACCCCATACTCTCTGAGCACTCCCCACAGGACTTCCCGAGGGACACGGTCGAATGCCTTCTCCAAGTCCACAAAGCACATGTAGACTGGTTGGGCAAACTCCCATGCACCCTCAAAAACCCTGCCGAGAGTATAGAGCTGGTCCACAGTTCCACGACCAGGACGAAAACCACACTGTTCCTCCTGAATCCGAGGTTCGACTATCTAGAAGTACACCACTAGCAGAAATCACTAAAAAAATTAAACTCAGTTCACAGTAACAAGTCGTTGTCGCAATTGTTGAATATGACTTTAAACCATAACCAATCATGCATCAATATAGCTCTTGTCTCAAAGTAGGTGTACTGTCACCACCTGTCAAATCACGCACTAACCTATTTTGTGTTTTTTGCGGTTTTCCTGTGTGTAGTGTTTTACTTCTTGTCTTGCGCTTCTATTTTTTGCGGCATTTTCCTGTAGCAGTTTCATGTCTTCCTTTTGAGCGATATATTTACCACATCTACTTTGTTTTAGCAATCAAGAATATTTCAGTTGTTTTTACCCTGTGATGAGGTGGCGACTTGTCCAGGTTGTACGCCGCCTTCCGCCCGATTGTAGCTGAGATAGGCTCCAGGGCCCCCCGTGACCCGAAGGGAATAAGCGGTAGAAAATGGATGGATTATCCTTCTTTGTGGGGACATTGTTGATTGTAATGTACGGATGTACTTTGTAGACACAGTCTTTGCTGCGCAGTAAGTTTTTGCTGTCGTCCAGCATTCTGGTTTTGTTTACGTTGTAGTTCAGTTTTAGTTTTGTTCCGCATAGCCTTCCCTAAGTTTCAATGCCTTTTCTTAGGGGCACTCACATTTTGTCAATTTTTTTGTTTAAGCATTAAATACCTTTTTTTTTACCTGCAGACAGCCTCCAGCTGTTTCCAACATCTACAAAGCAATTAGCTACCGGCTGCCACCTATTGATATGGGAGAGTATTACACGGTTACTTTAGACAACACCAACACATAATTTGCAGACGACAATTACTGGTTTGCATAAAACATTTTTTACCACAAATAGGTGAAATTAGATAATCTCCCACGGCACACCAGATCGTATTTCACGGAACACCGCGGCACAGTGGTTGAAAAACACTGTCCCATATAGTATGATTCATGCCGTAGAATTATGCAAGTCAAACAGAAGCTATCTCTTCTCCCGTGTTGATGGATGGTGTTGTGCGCTTAATGCAAATGGCACATCAGCAGAGGACGGATTCTAACGTAAACCTGCAGTAATTGAGCCCTGACGCCGTGATGAATGGAAGAGACGGGACGCGCAAACACGCGTGACACATGCGGGATTTAGTCCAAAAGAAATAGTGGCAGGCTCATCCCTCACCAGGGCCTACTCAGGGCCCTATTTGTCCCAGCGGGGGTTACCAAGGGGGACGGAGGGACTGGGGGGGGGGAGACAAGCCTGATCAAATGTATGAGAACATCATTGAGTGATGGCTGTTGATGGAGACCACCTGGGGGAATGCATCCAGGGGGTGTTTGTTTATCAGTGGCTAGTTTGAGCAAGGGGTTGGGGGGGGAGTAAATGGGTGGCTATCTATCCCCCCACCCCCAACCCCTTACTGCTGTAGCGTCACGGTGCTTCATATTAGTGTGATTGAAGGGAAGCGATGGCCGACATCCAGACAATGTCTTTGTTACTCGCCATCGCTCAGATGCTAGCTAACTGTTATCATTTATGCATGCCCCCCCTGATGTTCATATAGTAACATACTTGCCAACCCCCCAGGGCCACATTATCACAAATTTCTCCCGATTTCCTTTAGTTTAATACGTGTGTTCTGTCTAAGTATGTACCCGCATCTGTTTTTGTATAGGCCATGTTTTAATCTAATTTATTTAATTTTATTTCTATCATACATAGGCTTATCTTGGTGGCTAATTTATGCAATGTATGCCATTTTGTGTATAAGTATTATTGATTATATTTATTGAACTATCACCACCACCCACAATTTGCACAGTTACTGTGGATAGCTATCTAATTTGTTACTTTACTTTACTCTGTTACTGTTATTTTGTCTGTCAAATATATAAATACTATAAAATTCAAGTATTTAATTTTTCCTTTTATTTATATATATATATATACAATATAATGTGTGTGTGTGTATGTATGGATATATATGTGTGTGTGTGTGTATGGATATATATATATATATATATATATATATATATATATATATATATATATATATATATATATATATCCATACACACACACACACATATATCCATACACACACACACACATATATCCATATATATATATATATATATATGTGTGTGTGTATAAATAGATATATATGTGTGTGTCTGTGTGTGTATATATATAATATGTATGTATGTATATGTATGGGTATATATATGTATATATGTATGTATGTGTATATGTATGTATGTGTGTATATATATGTATATGTATATGTATATGTATATACATATATATATATATATATATATATGTATGTATATGTATATGTATGGGTGTATATATATATATATGTATGTATGTGTATATGTATGGGTGTATATATATATATATGTATGTATGTGTATATGTATGTATGTGTGTATATATATATATATATATATATATATATATATATATATATATATATATATATATATGTATATATATATGTGTATATATATATGTGTATATATATATGTGTATATATATATATGTATATATATATATATATATATATATGTATATATATACATATATATATATATATTTCACCGTATCATGTTGGACCCGCTCGACATCCATTGCTTTCGGTCCCCTGGAGAGGGGGGGTTGCCCACATCTGAGGTCCTCTCCAAGGTTTCTCATAGTCAGCATTGTCACTGGCGTCCCACTGGATGTGAATTCTCTCTGCCCACTGGGTGTGAGTTTTCCTTGCCCTTTTGTGGGTTCTTCCGAGGATGTTGTAGTCGTAATGATTTGTGCAGTCCTTTGAGACATTTGTGATTTGGGGCTATATAAATAAACATTGATTGATATATGTATATATATAGTCAGTTGGAAGCGTGTCTTAATGAAATTAAACAATGGATGTCCGCTAATTTTTTGCAACTTAACGCCAAAAAAACGGAAATGCTGATTATCGGTCCTGGTAGACACCGACCTCTATATAATAATACAACTTTAACATTTGACAACCAAATAATACAACAAGGTGACTCGGTAAAAAATCTGGGTATTATCTTCGACCCAACTCTCTCCTTTGAGTCGCACATTAAAAGCGTTACTAAAACGGCATTCTTTCATCTCCGTAATATCGCTAAAATTCGCTCCATTTTGTCCACTAAAGACGCTGAGATAATTATCCATGCGGTTGTTACGTCTCGTCTCGATTACTGTAACGTATTATTTTCGGGTCTCCCCATGTCTAGCATTAAAAGATTACAGTTGGTACAAAATGCGGCTGCTAGACTTTTGACAATAACAAGAAAGTTTGATCACATTACGCCTGTACTGGCTCACCTGCACTGGCTTCCTGTGCACTTAAGATGTGACTTTAAGGTTTTACTACTTACGTATAAAATACTACACGGTCTAGCTCCATCCTATCTTGCCGTTTGTATTGTACCATATGTCCCGGCAAGAAATCTGCGTTCAAAAGACTCCGGCTTATTAGTGATTCCTAGAGCCCAAAAAAAGTCTGCGGGCTATAGAGCGTTTTCCGGTCGGGCTCCAGTACTCTGGAATGCCCTCCCGGTAACAGTTCGAGATGCTACCTCAGTAGAAGCATTTAAGTCTCACCTTAAAACTCATCTGTATACTCTAGCCTTTAAATAGACCTCCTTTTTAGACCAGTTGATCTGCCGCTTCTTTTCTTTTTTCTCCTATGTCCCCCCCCCCTCCCTTGTGGAGGGGGTCCGTTCCGATGACCATGGATGAAGTACTGGCTGTCCAGAGTCGGGACCCAGGATGGACCGCTCGCCTGTATATCGGTTGGGGACATCTCTACGCTGCTGATCCGCCTCCGCTTGGGATGGTTTCCTGGGGACGGGACTCTCGCTGCTGTCTTGGATCCGCCTTGAACTGAACTCTCGCGGCTGTGTTGGAGCCACTATGGATTGAACTTTCACAGTATCATGTTAGACCCGCTCGACATCCATTGCTTTCGGCCTCCTAGGGGGGGGGGGGCTGCCCACATCTGAGGTTTCTCATAGTCAGCATTGTCACTGGTGTCCCACTGGATGTGAATTCTCCCTGCCCACTGGTTGTGAGTTTTCCTTGCCCTTTTGTGGATTCTTCCGAGGATGTCGTAGTCGTAATGATTTGTGGAGTCCTTTGAGACATTTGTGATTTGGGGCTATATAAATAAACATTGATATATATATATATATATATATATATATATATATATATATATATATATATATATATATATATATATATATATATATATATATATATATATATATATATATATATGTATGTATGTGTATGTGTATATATATATATATATATATATATATATGTATATATATATATATATATATATATATATATATGTATATATATGTATATATATGTATATATATGTATATATATATATATATATATATATATATATATATATGTATATATATGTATATATATGTATATATATATATATATGTATATATATATATGTATGTATGTATGTATGTATGTATGTATATGTACAGTGGGGCAAAAAAGTATTTAGTCAGCCACCGATTGTGCAAGTTCTCCCACTTAAAATAATGACAGAGGTCTGTAATTTTCATCATAGGTACACTTCAACTGTGAGAGACAGAATGTGGAAAAAAATCCAGGAATTCACATTTTAGGAATTTTAAAGAATGTATTTGTAAATTATGGTGCAAAACAATTATTTGGTCAACCATTCAAAGTTCTCACTGATGGTAGGAGGTTTTTGCTCAAAATCTCACGATACATGGCCCCATTCATTCTTTCCTTAACATGGATCAATCGTCCTGTCCCCTTAGCAGAAAAACAGCCCCAAAGCCTGATGTTTCCACCCCCATGCTTCACAGTAGGTCTAGTGTTCTTGGGACGCAACTCAGTATTCTCCAAACACGACGAGTTGAGTTTATACCAAAATGGATACATGGATGATACAGCAGAGGATTGGGAGAATGTCATGTGGTCAGATGAAACCAAAATATAACTTTTTGGTATAAACTCAACTTTTCATCAGTGAGAGCTTTGAATGGTTGACCAAATACTTATTTTTCATCATAATTTACAAATAAATACTTTAAAATTCCTACAATGTGAATTCCTGGATTTTTTTTTCACATTCTGTCTCTCACAGTTGAAGTGTACCTATGATGAAAATTACAGACCTCTGTCATCATTTTAAGTTGGAGAACTTGCACAATCGGTGGCTGACTAAATACTTTTTTGCCCCACTGTATATATGTGTGTGCATATATATATATATATATATATATATATATATATATATATATATATATATATATATATATATATATATAATATGCCAAAGGTTTGGACACACTTTCTCCTCATTCGAGTCATACCAAAGACTATAGAAATGGGACCCATTACCTCCCCGCTTGGGAGGTAATGGGTTGGAATTGGGGGTTAAATCACCAAAAATGATTCCCGGGCGTGGCCACCGCTGCTGCTCACTGCTCCCCTTACCTGCCAGGGGGCGATCAAGGGTGATGTGTCAAATGCAGAGAATATTTCGCCACACCTCGTGTGTGTGTGACAATCATTGGTACTTTTTAACTTTAACTCATTCAATGCGTTTTGTTTATATTCATGACTATTTACATTATAGATTGTCACTGAAGGCATCAAAACTGTGAATGAACTTATGTGGAGTTATGTACTCAACAAAAAAAAGGTAAGAATAACTGAAAACATGTTTTATATTCTAGTTTCTTCAAAATAGCCACCCTTTGCTCTTATTACTGCTTTGCACACTCTTGGCATTCTCTCGACGAGCTTCAAGCACACCTGTGAAGTGAAAACCATCTCAGGTGACTACCTCTTGACGCTCATCGAGAGAATGCCAAGAGTGTGCAAAAAAGTAATCAGAGCAAAGGGTGGCTACTTTGAAAAATATAAACATGTTTTCAGTATTTCACCTTTTTTTAAGTACATAACTCCACATGTGTTCGTTCAAGGTTTTGATGCCTTCAGTGACAATCTACAATAAGATAATAGTCATGAAAAAAAAGAAAAAGCATTGAATGAGAGGGTTTGTCCAAACTTTTGAACTGTATTGTATGTACAGTATATATGTAAAATATATATTTTATATGAAACCTAATAATGAGATCTCAAGGTAGCCAAGTATGTCAAGTAATGACATCTCTTCGTGTTTGCTGGCGCCTGCTGCATCAGTTTCCAACAGAAGTATTATGGTGGTACTTGCCATTCAAGGCTGTTCTTGAAGTGCCCGCCATAGAAAGAACACGTCCCTGCATTCAGAACGTGCGTCATTGGTGTGCTCGGGCCAAGATAAGTCATGATTCCTGAGAATTTCCAAAAAGAATTGTGACAGAGATTAGACATTGTAACTGGCCTCTGCACACATGTCCTCACTTGTACAATAGTTATATTTTGTGACGTAATAACGCTTTTGCTGTGTCAATGTCAGTTAGAACACTAAGAATGAAATGGAATCCCAACGCATTGGTTCAAATAGTGGCTCGTTAGCTCAAGTGATGTGTGATACCACTGATTTCTTATATTCAACTCTGTATGTAGTCGCTAAAAAGCCTACAACCGTGATTCTCAAATAATCACTTGATCAAAGTACAGTGTCATATTTTCTTACATTTAAACCACATTACTGTTAAAAGTGCGTGTAATGGAAAACAATATTAAATAATGCATGTCGAACAAAACCTATGGCTTGTTTAAATGAATACTTAGGCCTACTACGCTACTGTGTTTTCATGTTGGTCATTATGGTGGTACTTGCAAGCACGTGGGCACCCTTTGAGGAAAAAAAGAGGAAATTTACCAAAAAAGAACATTTCTATTGCCATTCAAGCCCCAAAAGATAGTTTTGAAATCAAGAGTACATTTCTTGCAAAACATTATATTTTAACTTTCAATTTAATCTCGTCGACCAACATTGATTGATTGATTGAAACTTTTATTAGTAGATTGCACAGTTCAGTACATATTCCGTACAATTGACCACTAAATGGTAACACCCGAATAAGTTCTCAACTTGTTTAAGTCGGGGTCCACGTTAATCAATTAATATTTTTGTCTTTTTGACACTTTTAAATGTCCCATGTAATGTACCACATAATTTTTATTTTTTTATTAGCTCATTCACTAACATTATCATTGAAAATGTGTAAAATTCTATAACATGCATGCAAAGAACTCCGAAAACGTTTCTCATTTGCCAACTCTGTCATGTAGCCACGCCCCCTCGGCTAATATACTTTCGGTCTTGTGAGCTTTGTGTACATCAAAAATAAAACGTCTCGCTGGCCTCCCGGTAACCGTTCGAGATGCCACCTCAGTAGAAGCATTTAAGTCTCACCTTAAAACTCATTTGTTACTCTAGCCTTTAAATAGACTCCCTTTTTAGACCAGTTGACTCTGCCGTTTCTTTTCTTTTTCTTCTATGTCCCACTCTCCCTTGTGGAGGGGGTCCGGTCCGATCCGGTGGCCATGTACTGCTTGCCTGTGTATCGGCTGGAGGACATCTATGTGCTGCTGATCCGCCTCCGCTTGGGATGGGTTCCTGCTGGCTCCGCTGTGAACGGGTCTCTCGCTGCTGTGTTGGATCGCTTTGGACTGGACTCTCGCGACTGTGTTGGATCCATTATAGATTGAACTTTCACAGTATCATGTTAGACCCGCTCGACATCCATTGCTTTCCTCCTCTCCAAGGTTCTCATAGTCATCATTGTCACCGACGTCCACTGGGTGTGAGTTTTCCTTGCCCTTATGTGGGCCTACCGAGGATGTCGTGGTGGTTTGTGCAGCCCTTTGAGACACTAGTGATTTAGGGCTATATAAGTAAACATTGATTGATTGATTGATTGAATTAAATGCTCTAGAAAAGGGGTGTCAAACTCATTTTAGCTCAGGGGCTGCATGGAGGAAAATCTATTCCCAAGTGGGCCGTAAGGGTAAAATCATGGCAGAATAGCTTTAAAATAAAGACAATTCCAGGTTGTTTACTTTGTTTTACTTGGCCAAAAATAGAGCAAGCACATTATGAAAACGTACAAATCACAACTAATCCTCTGGACAAAACACTTCAAGTTTGTTGAAAATTCTGAGGAAATTGGTGCAGCTTCAAAAACACAATGATCTTAGACTTGGTCTCAGTGTGTCTACAAAGCCAGGATTAAATGTTAAGTCACAATCTATCTAGGATTGAACAAAAAACACAACATGTAAACTCTTCGAGGTTTCAAATACCTAATTTGTCGTGTCCACGTATCAATCCAGTGCTAACTCAAACCGTCAGAAACAGAAATAAAAACTATTCAAAAGAGTTAAGTTCACTTGTCTTGTGTTTAACAGACATTTTGGGGCAACGACGGTGCCAAATGACAATGTTTTCGAAGCAGAAGACACAAAATGGCAGGTTTTAACTTTGATGTGGGTCGGGGAGGAGGAGCCACAGTCCCCAAATGTATACGTACATAAATGTTGATATTTGGTTACATGTCCATTGGCAAGTTTCACTGCAATAAGGCACTTTTGGTAGCCATCCACAAACTTTTGGCAAGCTTCTAGTTGAATTTTTGACCACTCCTCTTGACAAAATTGGTGCAGTTCAGATAAATGTATTGTTGTTTTTTTGACATGGACTTGTTTCTTCAGCATCGTCCACACGTTTAAGTCAGGACTTTGGGAAGGTCATTTTACAACCTTCATTCTAGCCTGATTTAGCCATTTCTTTACCACTTTTGACGTGTGTTTGGGGTCATTGTCCTGTTGGAACACCCAACTGCACCCAAGACCCAACCTCCGGGCTGATGATTTTAGGTTGTCTTGAAGAATTTGGAGGCAATCCTCCTTTTTCATTGTCCCATTTACTCTCTGTAAAGCATTGGCAGCAAAACAGGCCCAGAACATAATCATAGCACCACCATGCTTGACGGTAGTTATGGTGTTCCTGGGGTTAAAGGCCTCACCTTTCCTCTTCCAAACATATTGCTGGGTATTGTGGCCAAACGGCTCAATTTTTATTTCATCTCACCACAGAACTTTCTTCCAGAAGGTCTTATCTTTGTCCATGTGATGTCAGATGAAACAAAAACTCAAGACAGGCATGATATTATGTCCTTCACAAATGTATGTAAACATTTGACCACGACTGTATGTCACTCCCCTTTTCCTCATTCATTACACAGACGGAAGTCGATGCGAACAATTACTGTTGTCTTGGTCGAAGCTGCAAAACAAAAAAAAGAAATGTTTTGTCTGAGGAGACAAAAAAAGAAAAAGGGAGGCGACCCGGATAAAAGGACAGTCAAGGATCAACATTGGCTCGGCTCTCAGTCGCTAGCGTGAGCTCAAAGCCGAGGGGGGACTTCCGACATATACTGCCTTAGCTTTACAATTAATTGATTAACGTGGACCCCGACTTAAACAAGTTGAAAAACTTATTCGGGTGTTACCATTTAGTGGTCAATTGTACGGAATATGTACTGAACTGTGCAATCTACTAATAAAAGTTTCAATCAATCAATCAAAGCTCTGTTCCTACTTTACTAGTAAGCAGAGGTGGGTAGAGTAGCCAGAAATTGTACTCAAGTAAGAGTACAGTTACTTTAGAGATTTATTACTCAAGTAAAAGTAAGGAGTAGTCACCCAAATATTTACTTGAGTAAAAGTAAAAAGTATGTTGTGAAAAAACTACTCAAGTACTGAGTAACTGATGAGTAACCTGATTACGGCAACAAATAATGCACAAAAACATAAAAATAGCAACGAGCAAATTCAGAGCCAGGAATATCTCTTAAGCAACTAAAACAATAATATATATTAAATAATAGTACATTAAAATAAAAATTAAAACATGGCACATTGAGCCACAATAACTTAACAGCAACATAGCCTCAGTAGGCATTCATTGATTTGATTGATTGATTGATTGATTGATTAAAACATGTATTAGTAGATTGCACAGTACAGTACATATTCCATACAATTGACCACTAAATGGTAACACCCCAATTAGTTTTTCAACGTTTATCAATTACTTAATAAATGACCAAGTCGAGGTGATCTACTTCATATATACATACACACACATATCATTTATACACACACATATCATATATATATATATATACACATATATATATATATATATATATATACATATATATATATATATATATACATACATTTATACATACAGTATATAATTTATATTCATTTATTTTGCCGTTTTAGTTGACATGTTGAAGGTGTTTTAATGAATATACATGCATGTTTAACATATAGATTCCTATCTTTCATGAAGACAAGAATATAAGTTGGTGTATTACCTGATTCTGATGACTTGCAATGATTGGATTCAGACGTCCACGTTTTCAAATGGAGGAGAAAAAAAGTTCCTCTTTTCTGTCCAATACCACATGAAAGTCGTTGGTTTTTGGCATCTTATTTGTCCAGCTTCCATTTCGTTTTTATACACTTCACAAGAAATACATTGGCGGCAAACTCCGTGGCTTGCTAGCTTGTTTGCGCTGGCTTTCGGAGACTCTTATTTTGTTAGCGCAGGCGCGATGGAGCGGCGCTTTTATTGTGAAGACAGGAACTGTGCGATCAGTCTTTAGGCTTTTGACGGGAAGTACGGTTGAAATAAAAAGTGTCTTTTTTACTTTACACTTTTGATTGATTGATTGAAACTTTTATTAGTAGATTGCACAGTACAGTACATAATCCGTACAATCGACCACTAAATGGTAACACCCGAGTAAGTTTTTCAACTTGTTTAAGTCGGGTCATGTGACCACCTGGCTCTGTTTGATTGGTCCAACGTCACCAGTGACTGCATGTGATTGGTGAAACGCAGGCATGCGTAAATTCTACTTTGAAGCTCTGTCATTAACCAAAACAAACATTAATAGATCGATTAAAAAAAAGTAGCGAGTAGCGAGCTGAATGTAGATAAATGGAACGGAGTAAAAGTAGCGTTTCTTCTCTATAAATATACTCAAGTAAAAGTATGTTACATAAAAACTACTCGTAGAAGTACAATTTATCCCAAAAGTTACTCAAGTAAATGTAACGGAGTAAATGTAGCGCGTTACTACCCACCTCTGCTAGTAAGTGACTCTCGATGCTAAAATCAAACTGATAATGCTAATGTTAGCTGTCGCAAATTTGCGTGGTAGCAATAACTAGCCACTATAGTTTGGTAGTTTGCAGTTCCACACTGACACCACCAGCCACGCACCAAACTCAAAAGTACTGTAAAAAAGGATGTCCGGTAATAGCTTTTTTGCCGATATCCGATATTCCGATATTGTCCAACTCTTAATTACCGATTCCGATATCAACCGATACCGATATATACAGTGGTGGAATTAACACATTATTATGCCTAAATTTGTTGTGATGCCCTGCTGGATGCATTAAACAATGTAACAAGGTTTTCTAAAATAAATCAACTCAAGTTATGGAAAAAAAATACCAACATGGCACTGCCATATTTATTATTGAAGTCACAAAGTGCATAATTTTTTTTTAAACATGCCTCAAAACAGCAGCTCGGAATTTGGGAAATGCTCTTCCTGAGAGAGCTTGAGGAGGTTGAGGTGGGGGGTAAGGTATAGCGGGGTTGTGTATTGTAGTGTCCTGGAAGAGTTAGTGCTGCAAGGGTTGCGGGTATTTTTTCTGTTGTGTCACGGTGCGGATGTTCTCCCGAAATGTGTTTGTCATTCTTGTTTGGTGTGGTGCATATTTGTAACAGTGTTAGTTGTTTATACGGCCACCCTGTTGGCTGTTGACCAAGTATGCCTTGCATTCACTTGTGTGCTTGTGAAAAGCTGTATATATCATGTGACTGGGTCGGCACGCAAAGGCAGTGCCTTTAAGGTCTATTGTCGCTCTGTACTTCTCCTTACATCCATGTACACGCCGGCGTTTTAAAAAGTCATGAAATTTACTTTTTGAAACCGATACCGATCATTTCTGATATTACATTTTAAAGCATTTATCGACCGATAATACCTGCAGTCCAATATTATCAGACATCTCTAGTAAAAAGAAAAAACATTGCGATGACTCCTAACCGCAATTGTAAAGTTTGAGTAAAATATGTGGGTTCCTACTGTGGAAAGATCAGTCATACTGAATCATCGTGGTATTATGGTGGCAGTTTTTTATATACGTGATCTGACAAGTTACGACGCTGTGCGCCGGTCCTCGTGGGAAATGTGGTCTTCCTTCAGGCAAAACACCACCGTTTAGGTCCACTGGCGCCACCAAGATCCACCAAAAGTGAAAGTTCTTAAAGGGGCTATTTGCAACATTTACAGAGATGCCTCGAGGGCAACAGTTTTCCAAAGTATTTTTAGACAGTACATCCCGCCCTCTCAAAGCTTCTCGTACATAATGACGTAATTAGGTTCGTACGTCACACATTCACGCGCATTACCTTTTAGGTGTTGTTAGCTCATAATAACAATTTGGATAGTTAGCATTAGCTGTCGCTGAACGTATATTCTATCATAACAACAACATGACTGTCAATTGTTTGTTGCTTCTCTTGGACTGCTTTTGTATGTGTGTACTCACTTCCTATGCGTACTTGTTGACGAGAACGGGTGAGTAACTGTCGTAAACACCACTCGTTTTTTTCAGGCCGGTAAAAATGTCATCACATGCGAAAAATATAGACAATTGCGTGGGCTTCACAGTGGAAGAGGGGTTAGTGCGTCTGCCTCACAATATGAAGGTCCTGCAGTCCTGGGTTCAAATCCAGGCTCGGGATCTTTCTGTGTGGAGTTTACATGTTCTCCCCGTGAATGCGTGGGTTCCCTCCGGGTACTCCGGCTTCCTCCCACTTCCAAAAACATGCACCTGGGGATAGGTTGATTGGCAACACTAAATTGGCCCTAGTGTGTGAATGTGAGTGTGAATGTTGTCTGTCTATCTGTGTTGGCCCTGCGATGAGGTGGCGACTTGTCCAGGGTGTACCCCGCCTTCCGCACGATTGTAGCTGAGATAGGCGACCCCAAAAGGGAATAAGCGGTAGAAAATGGATGGATGGATAGACAATTGTTAAGCAAATGGGTTCTGTTCAACCAGTAGTGGTAGCAGGGGTTGGCAACCCAAAATGTTGAAAGATATATATTGGACCATTTTGCAGCTGTTGGTTTGTTTTAAACTCACAAATGTGAAACAGGAAGTAGCTTACCCGCCTGCGCAGCTTGTTTCCTTTTTTGCAGTTCCTCTTAACGAGGGAATATTACCACATATTTGGAGAGACTTTTGCTAAGATTGCCGCAGTGAACTTATTGAGACGATGCTCTGCTATGGTCAACATTTCAGCAGCATGAGAACGTAAACAACTTTACCAGATTTTTTTTTTGTCCAGCTGACCACAGTTTGTGTCCAACAACCACATCCATCCATCATGCTCGCTGCATGAAGGACATCACTTTTATCAGGGAATTCTCCTGTGTGCTCCTGGGAATGTTGCGGTAATGCACAGTTATCTCATCTCAAGCACGTATCGTGCCAGGCCTCAAGATGACGCGGCCCGAAAAATGTGAGCAGATAAAAGCCGTAGGCACGTATAAAAAACACTGACCCATTAACATAAATGGTGGTTTGACATATGGTGGCAGTTCGGAACAGGACATGCCTTCTTTCCTGGTAACAAAAGGCTCTCTTCTCATTATATACATGGAAACTTTTTTTTTTAAATAATTTAAAACGTAAGATTTTATGGATGTAAAGTCTTCATTTTACATAATATTCAATATAAAAACATCTTAATTCTATTTTTAAAAAAGTAGTATTTTTATACGAAGGCAAGCTGTAATGGTCAAATAAAGTAGTTAATATTTTTAAGGAATAAAGTCATAATTAAGTAAAAAAAAAAAAAAAAAAGCGATCATTGACATTGTTTTCGTCGTCCATATTGAAAAAAAGTATATAATTGTATGGGATTCAAGTGCAATTTATTTTAGTTAAGTAGTTAAGTCATAATTGAAAAGAACAGTTTATAAAATGTCATGATGTAAAGTCCTCAAATGTATATTTTATATATATACATTTTACTAGATTTTTTATATATATATTTTATGTATATATGTATATATATATATATATATATATATATATATATATATATATATATAATAAAATTAAGATGTTTTTATACTGAATATTCATGTAAAATGACGACTTTACATCCATAAAATCCTACCTTTTAAACTATTGTTGTTTATCTCTCTCTCTCTCTCTCTCTCTCTCTCTCTCTCTCTCTCTCTCTCTCTCTCTCTCGCTGTATATATATGTAGGTATGTATGTATATGTGTATATATACATATTTATATAATTTTTGTCATTTTACATGAACAAAATATTCACTATAAAAAATCTTAATTTTATTATATATGTAGATATAAAAAAATATATATGTATATATCTATGTATATATATATATATATATATATATATATGTATGTATATATATATGTGTATATATATATATATATATATATATATATATATATATATATATATATATATATATTGACAATAATTTAAAAGGTAGGATTTTATGGATGTAAAGTCGTCATTTTACATGAAAAAATTATTCAGTATAAAAACATCTTAATTTTATTATATATATATATATATATATATATATATATATATATATATATATATAAAATGTTATGACAATGTTATCATATTTTCATGACAATTTATTAAAAATATTTGGAGAATAAATGTATCCCTTTTTATGAACATTTATTTTATTAGAATAATGTCATAAAATTTTTTGAAAAATCCACCATTTTAGTAATATATTTTCTTAATTTTATAAGACTATACAGTATTCAATATATTCCAGGGAACGGGGAGATATGAAGCTAAAAAATACTCTCATATTATTTACTATGTAAATACATTAAAATGTCATCAATAGGAAAACCACACATTTTCAAAAAAGAAAATTTGAACATTATAAGACTGCTAAAAGAATGTTTAATTGTAACTATGAGAACAATATTGTCAATATTGTTTGGGAATAATAGTAAATAATAATATCGCTCTGTAAAGTGTTGATTTAAGAACCAGATTATAAGCATGCGCTCATAATAATTATGACTTCTGTTGTCGTAGTAGTTTGTTGTTTTGCTCGTAGCCTTGCCATCATCATTTCAATTGGTAATGATAAAAAAAGCTTTCACCTGAGGAAACATTTGCCACACCCTTTGCAGCCGGAACACGCATGTGCACCTGCCAAATAGTGAGTCACAGGCCGGAGTGGGCGGGGCCACAAGGGCAGGAACCTACATTCACTTCATTGAACGCATTCATGAGGTCACCGTCTCCTGGGTCGCCTCCTGCACATTCCCACATCTCTTCTGTGATTGCCACACCCACCCACTCTTTGTCTTACCTGCCTCTTTCTGTGTGCGTGTGAGAAAGATCCGAGAAAAGAGCACAAATTTATTTGATAAAAAATGTATTCATAAAACCAACATTCTTGCACAGAAGGTAAAATATTGAAGAACACAAAAGTAACACTATTGCATTACAGTACATGGGCATGTTTACAAAATTATATTTGGACTAATTTACCATAAGAATCGTCTTATAATAGTTATTTTTTGATGAGAATTTTATGAGAATAAAGTCATAATAGTTCACGTAAAAATGATTGTTTTATCAGAATAAAATAAAATTTTTATGATATTCAGAGAACCAAAAAATTTTGTGAAAATAAGTTGTAATTTAAGTATTAACATGCTCAACAAAATGTGTCATTTTATTAGAATATAGTCGACATTTTATGATAATATAGTCATATTTACTGAGATTTGGTTTTTTAACCAAAATACTGTTTGAAAAAATATGTTTTCACTCTGAGAATAAAGATGCAATTAAATGAAAATTAAAAAATAATAATTGATAATATAAATAAATAGTCATGATACCTTAAGATGTTTTTACTGAGAATAAAATCTTAATTTTATGAAAGAATTGTCATTATATTTAGAGAATTAAATGATTGTATCACCAAAATAAGGCCATTGTTTTCTGAAAATAAAGTCTTCATAATCAGAGAAAAATAGGTTTTAGTTTTTTAGTCATTAGAAATAAATGGTATGTTTTAATGAGAATATACCTGCAATTTAATGAGAGAAAAATGTTAAAGTTATATAAAAGAAAATAATCAGAATAAAAGTAAGAATAAAGTCATACAAGACCAAGTGTCAAGCTTTCTCCTGACAGTTTGTCTATTTTTTAGTTTTTTCCTCTGCATTTGTCTGTTTCCTCTGTGTTTACTATCTCCTGTCTTTAGTTCCTGTCTAGTGCTCTTATTTTTTCAGCTTCCTGTCTTGTTCCCTGAGTGCAGTGTTCCTCCTCAGCTGCGGCCGATTGGCACCTGGCCACACCTGTTGCCAATCAGCCCGCTCCTATTTGTACCTGCTTTGTCTTGTGTCAGTTGCTGGATCATTGTATTGTCATTCCGACTTGTCGTTGCCATATGTTGTTCTTATCGTGTCGATGTGATTCTTTTCAGCTATTACCTGTCTTTCTACATTTTGTCCTGGTCGTCGTAGCGGTAAGCTGTTCTTGTTAGCCATTAGTTATTTCCAGTTTTTCTGTTTGATATCCACTAGCTTCCATGCTAAAGTTCCTTTTTGTTTTCTAGCTTCCAGTGCTAGCTCCCTTAGTTTGTTATTCCGCCTACGTGCGTGCTTTTTGTTTGTTCTTGTTTAGTTTTAATTAAATCATGTTTTCATATTCTATGCCTGCCTCTTGGGGTTCATCACCAACTAACTGGGACACCAAGCAAAAATGACATAATTTTATGAAACTAGTCGCAACGGAATGAGAATAAAGTGTGAATGTTCTGTGGGAAAATTTAATCATTTATGAGATTGAAGGCCAACTGAAATTTAGATTTTTTTATTTAAACGGGGATAGCACGTCCATTCTATGTGTCATACTTGAGCATTTCACGATAGTGCCATGTTTTTGCTGAAATGATTTAGTAGACAACATCGACGATAAAGTTCGCAACTTTTGGTCGCTAATAAAGAAGCCTAGCCTGTACCGGAAGTAGCAGACGGTGTGCGCGTGACGTCACTGGTTGTAGGGCTCCTCACATCCTCTTGTTTATAATCATAGCCTCCAGCAGCAAGAGCTATTCGGACCAAGAAAGCGACGATTTCCCCATTAATTTGAGCGAGGATGAAAGACTTGTGGATGAGGAAAGTTAAAGTCAAGCACTAAAAAAAAAAAAAAAAAAAAAGGCGACGGCTCCAGGCAGTGGGAGCTTTTCGGATGTAATTAGACACATTTACTAGGATAATTCTGGAAAATCCCTTATCTGCTTAATGGGTTAATAGTATTTTAGTGAGATTATAAAGTCATACCTGAAAGTCGGATGGCTGCGGTGAACGCCAGTGTCTCTGAGAGAAGCCAAGGAGCCAAGATCACAGCTGCCTTTTTGGGCTGCAGGATGAGGTCGCATTATCCACTCAAATCTCCGGTAAGAGTCGACTTAATATCACAATTTTCCCATCCAAAATCTTGCTGGTTGACGTAGAGAAACATGTTCGCTTGACCGCTCTGTGTTAAAGCTTCACAACAAACAAAGAAACACTGGCTGTGTCTCGGTGCTAAAGGCAGCTGCAATACACCGCTTTCCACCAACGGCATCCTTCTTTATAGTCTCCATTATTAATTGAACAAATTGCAAAAGATTCAGCAACACAGATGTCCAAAATACTGTGTAATTATGCGATGAAAAGAGATGACTTTTAGCCGTGTGTGGTGCTGGGAGAACATGTCCGCTCCAACCAAGCACGCGTCAACATAAGCGTCATCATTCCGCGACGTTTTCAACAGGATACTTCGCGGGAAATTTTAAATTGCAATTTAGTAAACTAAACCGGCCGTATTGGCATGTGTTGCAATGTTAATATTTCATCATTGATATATAAACTATCAGACTGCGTGGTCGGTAGTAGTGGGTTTCAGTAGGCTTTTAAGATCATACTTATCATAATTATTTGAGAATAAAGCAAACATTGAATGGGAATGTAGTCATAACATCAAAATAATAATAATTTTGCTAAATTAAAGTATTAATTTTATGAAAAAGCCCTCTTATCAAGAGAACACTTGAACATTTTTTGAGAATAAAATGTACATTTAACGAGAACAAAATTCAAATAGTCTACAAACCAAATAAAGGTTTACCAGATGCAGTTTAATGAGTCAAGTCTGAATATTCTAAGGAATGCTATCATTTATTAAAATGTGATTATCATTTAATAGTAATACTCACAAAAATATAGTCATCACTTTATGAAAACAAAGTCTTCATTTTCTGATGTATTAAAAACATGTTTGAAAATAAAGTGGACATTTAAAGACAATACATTATAAGTATTCTGGGGGGAAAAAACATAATTATTAGAAAACAAAATTACATGAGTCTTATATAAGGTTGATTAGAAAACCCTCGTCTCCATGGCAATGTCTTTCGCTTTCACTCATTTGCCGCTTTTCCACTAATGCAGGGGTAGGCAACACAGAATGTTGAAAGAGCCATTTTGGACCCAAATAACACAACGCTGTCAAGCGCCATTTATATAACACTCGCGGGCCACACTAACATTACATTTTCATATATAGGTCTATTGGCAACACTAAATTGGCCCTAGTGTGTGAATGTGAGTGTGAATGTTGTCTGTCTATCTGTGTTGGCCCTATGATGAGGTGGCGACTTGTCCAGGGTGTACCCCGCCTTCCGCCCGATTGTAACTGAGATAGGCGACAGCGCCCCCCGCGACCCCAAAAGGGATTAAGCGGTAGAAACTGAATGGATGGAAGGATAAGTCTTATATAAAAAAAAAAATGTCATAACCCTATGAATTTGAAGTCACATTCTATTGATAATCCATTTATAAAAAAAAAAATCAGGTGCATTAGATGGTGATGTTTGCAACTTTACAGCCTTTTTAGGGTGTGTGAAAGAGGGCTTTTGCATTAGCACACTTCTCTGGTAAGAGGAAGTGGTTGTTTACTGTACGCTCTGCAGGCAAAGTTACACAACAACATGACACCACTCGTGTGTGTGTGTGTGTGTGTGTGTGTGTGTGTGTGTGTGTGTGTGTGTGTGTGTGTGTGTGTCCCAAACAGGAACTGTTTTTGAGCGGGAGAGGGAAACACAAATGGGTGTGCCTCAGGGTATTTGCTCTCTCTTCTTCTCCTCTCATCAACCTGTCATCCAGTTCACTAAATTTGTGTGTGTGTGCGTGCGTGTGTGTGTGCGCAACATGCAAAACAAACAAGGCGACGCCGACAAATAAACGTAATGAATGTGTTTGCATTCCTCCTTCAGTGTGGGAAAGAAGTGACGAATGTTTGACACTTTTTTTTTTTTTTTTTTTTTTTTCAAGCACCTTTGACACAAATAGTCCTCAATAAGGCCAACTCATGACTTTAAGAGTCGTTAAACTGAAGGGAAATAAGGATTGTTGGTCATGAGCGAAAAGCAATATTCTGAATGTATTTACACGGTTAACAATACATTTTTAAAAAATCATAAAAATTAGAAAAATGGTTAGTTCAAAAAAAAAAATGGTTAGTTCAAAAAGGCTTCACGGTGGCAGAGGGGTTAGTGCGTCTGCCTCACAATACGAAGGTCCTGCAGTCCTGGGTACAAATCCAGGCCCGGGATCTTTCTGTGTGGAGTTTGCATGTCCTCCCCGTGACTGCGTGGGTTCCCTCCGGGTACTCCGGCTCCCTCCCACTTCCAAAAACATGCACCTGGGGATAGGTTGATTGGCAACACTAAATTGGCCCTAGTGTGTGAATGTGAGTGTGAATGTTGTCTGTCTATCTGTGTTGGCCCTGCGATGAGGTGGCGACTTGTCCAGGGTGTACCTCGCCTTCCGCCCGATTGTAGCTGAGATAGGCGCCAGCGCCCCCCGCGACCCCAAAAAGGGCATAAGCGGTAGAAAATGGATGGATGGATGGGTTAGTTCAAAAAGGTAGCTTTAAAGTACCAATAGAGTGGCAATCAATCAATCAATCAATCAATGTTTATTTATATAGCCCCAAATCACAAATGTCTCAAAGGACTGCACAAATCATTACGACTACAACATCCTCGGAAGAACCCACAAAGTGGCAAAACAAGTTGCTTTTATGGTGAAGCTATTATCATATATATATATATATATATATATATATATATATATATATATATATATATATATATATATATATATATATATATATATATATATATATATATATATATATATATATATATATATATATATATATATAGTCGTGGTCAAAACTTTACATACACTTGTAAAGAACATAATGTCATGGCTGTCTTGAGTTTCCAATCATTTCAATCAATCAATCAATGTTTATTTATATAACCCTAAATCACAAATGTCTCAAAGGTCCGTACAAACCACTACGACTACGACATCCTCGGAAGAACCCACATAAGGGCAAGGAAAACTCACACCCAGTGGGACGCCAGTGACAATGAAGACTAAGAGAACCTTGGAGAGGACCTCATACCCTAAGAGTTAAACCAAGACAAGGCTAAGTCTGTCATACCAATTCATGTTTTGATACGCTCTAATAAAATATTATTCTACAACTCTTATTTTTTTGTGATAGAGTGATTGGAGCACATATTTGTTTGACACAAAAAACATTCATGATGTTTGGTTATTTTATGAACTTATGGGTCTACTGAAAATGTGACCAAGTCTGCTGGGTCAAAAGTATACATTATGAGTCTCAAACACGTGGCCCGCAGGCCAATTGCGACCCGCAAGACGTTATTTTGCAGCCCCCACCTTCATCCATCCATCCATCCATTTTCTACTGCTTATTCCCTTTTGGGGTCGCGGGGGGCGCTGGCGCCTATCTCAGCTACAATCAGGCGGAAGGTGGTGTACACCCTGGACAAGTCGCCACCTCATCGCAGGGCCAACACAGATAGACAGACAACATTCACACTCACATTCACACACTGGGGCCAATTTAGTGTTGCCAATAGACCTATATATGAAAATTTTATGTTAGTGTGGCCCGCGAGTTTTATATGAATGGCGCTTGACAGCGTTGTGTTATTTGGGTCCAAAATGGCTCTTTCAACGTTCTGTGTTGCCTACCCCTGCATTAGTGGAAAAGCGGCAAATGAGTGAAAGCGACAGAGACATTGCCATAAAGACGAGGGTTTTCTTACGTGCTTGGCTGCAGTCCCACCACAAAATCTGTCCGTCAATAATAACAGTCCCCGATAACCTGGACCGATTGAAACCGTTATTTGTTTTTTTTTATTGTTTAATTTGCATTCCCTCACACAATGAACACTACGTATATTCCTATATGATGCCGGATAACACTCCGGGAGCTGTCACTTTTTTTGCACTCGCTATCCCGGTACTATACCCAGTATTACCCGCCAACTGCCGTGTTGCTGTAGGGAGGAAAAGTGGAACGACACACATTGCGGAAATATTATTCTCCGTGCGTTGGCTAAATACAAATGTATTACACAACCCCAAACATGTCTTTTCAAAGCCTGCAGTTAAGAGAAAAGTTAGTGATGAGCAAAGACAATTCCAGGAAAAGTGGGAGATGGAATATTTCTTTGTTGAGCACAGGGGCCCCCCGACGTGTCTTATTTGCACAGAGAACGTTGCGGTGCACAAAGGATACAATTTGAAACGTCATTATACAACTAGACATGCTTTTTTATTGTCCCATTTAAAGCACCAGTTCCATTGGCAGCAAAACAGGCCCAGAGCATAAAACTACCACCACCATGCTTGACGGTAGATATGGTAGTCCTGGGATTAAAGGCCTCACCTTTTCTCCTCCAAACATATTGCTGGGTATTGTGGCCAAACAGCTCAATTTTTGGACAAAGATAAGAGCTTCTGGAGGAAAGTTATGTGGTCAGATGAAACAAAAATTTTGCCATTTGGCCACAATACCCTGCAATATATTAGGAGGAGAAAAGGTTAGGCCTTTAATATTTTTAAAATAGTATCAAAGCGTTACTATACCGATGCCATCAAACCCCGACTCTGCGGATATCGTCAAAGATCTTTGGAGCGGAATATTCAAAATGGTAGAAAGAATTTGTGGCATTTTTGAAATTTTAAAAGGTATTTTCACATTCTTGTTGGATTGTAAATACATTTAAATATGGTTATGGATCCAATGAAACACAATTTAGCATGTAACATCAATCAATCAATCAATCAATCAATCAATCAATGTTTATTTATATAGCCCCAAATCACAAATGTCTCAAAGGACTGCACAAATCATTACGACTACAACATCCTGGGAAGAACCCACAAAAGGGCAAGGAAAACTCACACCCAGTGGGCAGGGAGAATTCACATCCAGTGGGACGCCAGTGACAATGCTGACTACGAGAAACCTTGGAGAGGACCTCAGATGTGGGCAACCCCCCCCCTCTAGGGGACCGAAAGCAATGGATGTCGAGCGGGTCTAACATGATACTGTGAAAGTTCAATCCATAGTGGCTCCAAGACAGCAGTGAGAGTCCCGTCCACAGGAAACCATCTCAAGCGGATCAGCAGCGTAGAGATGTCCCCAACCGATACAGGCGAGCGGTCCATCCTGGGTCTCGACTCTGGACAGTCAGTACTTCATCCATGGTCATCGGACCGGACCCCCTCCACAAGGGAGGGGGGGACATAGGAGAAAGAAAAGAAGCGGCAGATCAACTGGTCTAAAAAGGAGGTCTATTTAAAGGCTAGAGTATACAGATGAGTTTTAAGATGAGACTTAAATGCTTCTACTGAGGTAGCATCTCGAACTGTTACCGGGAGGGCATTCCAGAGTACTGGAGCCCGAACGGAAAACGCTCTATAGCCCGCAGACTTTTTTTGAGCTCTAGGAATCACTAATAAGCCGGAGTCTTTTGAACGCAGATTTCTTGCCGGGACATACGGTACAATACAATCGGCAAGATAGGCTGGAGCTAGACCGTGTAGTATTTTATACGTAAGTAGTAAAACCTTAAAGTCACATCTTAAGTGCACAGGAAGCCAGTGCAGGTGAGCCAGTACAGGCGTAATGTGATCAAACTTTCTTGTTCTTGTCAAAAGTCTAGCAGCCGCATTTTGTACCAACTGTAATCTTTTAATGCTAGACATGGGGAGACCCGAAAATAATACGTTACAGTAATCGAGACGAGACGTAACAAACGCATGGATAATGATCTCGGCGTCTTTAGTGGACAAAATGGAGCGAATTTTAGCGATATTACGGAGATGAAAGAAGGCCGTTTTAGTAACGCTTTTAATGTGTGACTCAAAGGAGAGAGTTGGGTCGAAGATAATACCCAGATTTTTTACAGAGTCACCTTGTTTTATTATTTGGTTGTCAAATGTTAAAGTTGTATTATTAAATAGAGGTCGGTGTCTAGCAGGACCGATAATCAGCATTTCCGTTTTTTTGGCATTAAGTTGCAAAAAGTTAGCGGACATCCATTGTTTAATTTCATTAAGACACGCTTCTAACTGACTACAGTCCGGCGTGTTGGTCAGCTTTAGGGGCATGTAAAGTTGGGTGTCATCAGCATAGCAGTGAAAGCTAATACCGCTGTTAACATTTATATTAGCGCTGTTAACATTTATATTTCCTTGGGATTCTCCCAAAATTGAAATGGTAGCAGTTAGTCATGTTCTGATATTTTGAAAAATGTTTGACAATAAAGCTGAAATTTAATGAGAATAAACTCTGAATATTCTGGGGAAAAAAACACAGTTATGAGAACAAAATTACACAAAAAGTCTAGTGTCTATTGTGTGGAAAATCAGTATTAATTTTACAGATCTGAACCAAAAAATGGAATTAACATGTACCGTTACAGGCCTAAAACATGCATAGGCCTACTAAGTCTACTTTTATCAAATGCTATCATGCTAGCTATTAGCATTGTTAGCATTTATATTTCCTTGGGATTCTCCCCAAATTCAAATAGTAGCAGTTAGTCCTCATATTCTGATATATTTAAAAAAAAATTTTTAAGAACTGGAAATTTAATGAGAATAAATTCTGAATATTCTGGGGAAAAAACATAGTTCTGAGAACAAAATTACACAACAAGTCTAGTGTCTATTGTGTGAAAAAAATCAGTATTAATTCTACAGATCTAAACCAAAAATGGAATTAACATGTACCGTTACAGCCCTAAAACATTCATAAGCCTACAAATGGTAGCTTCATAAAATGCTATCATGCTAGCTATTAGCGCTGTTAGCATTTATATTTCCTTGGGATTCTCCCAAAATTCAAATGGTAGCAGTTAGTCATGTTCTGATATTTTGAAAAATGTTTGAAAATAAAGCTGAAATTTGATGAGAATAAACTCTGAATATTCTGGGGAAAAAAAGCATAGTTATGAGAACAAAATTACACAAAAAGTCTAGTGTCTATTGTGTGGAAAATCAGTATTAATTCTACAGATCTAAACCAAAAATGGAATTAACATGTACCGTTACAGCCCTAAAACATTCATAAGCCTACAAATGGTAGCTTCATAAAATGCTATCATGCTAGCTATTAGCGCTGTTAGCATTTATATTTCCTTGGGATTCTCCCAAAATTCAAATGGTAGCAGTTAGTCATGTTCTGATATTTTGAAAAATTTTTGAAAATAAAGCTGAAATTTGATGAGAATAAACTCTGAATATTCTGGGGAAAAAAAGCATAGTTATGAGAACAAAATTACACAAAAAGTCTAGTGTCTATTGTGTGGAAAATCAGTATTAATTCTACAGATCTGAACCAAAAAATGGAATTAACATGTACCGTTACAGGCCTAAAACATGCATAGGCCTACTAAGTCTACTTTTATCAAATGCTATCATGCTAGCTATTAGCATTGTTAGCATTTATATTTCCTTGGGATTCTCCCAAAATTCAAATAGTAGCAGTTAGTCCTCATATTCTGATATATTTAAAAAAAAAATTTTAAGAACTGGAAATTTAATGAGAATAAATTCTGAATATTCTGGGGAAAAAACATGGTTCTGAGAACAAAATTACACAACAAGTCTAGTGTCTATTGTGTGAAAAAAATCAGTATTAATTCTACAGATCTAAACCAAAAATGGAATTAACATGTACCGTTACAGCCCTAAAACATTCATAAGCCTACAAATGGTAGCTTCATAAAATGCTATCATGCTATAGCGCTGTTAGCATTT
>NC_084629.1:13318894-13388894 GCF_033978795.1 Nerophis ophidion
GATAAATAAATATTGAAAATTATATATGTATACATTGATTTAAGAATGATAATTAATACAGGGTGTATATATATGTATGTATGTATATATACAGTATATATATGTATTTGTACATATGTATATGTGTATGTATATGTATATATGTATATTTATATATACATATATGTGTATATGTATATATATATGTATGTGTGTGTGTATATATATATATGTATGTATATATATATATATATGTGTATATTCATGTATATATATGTATTTATGCATGTGTATATATATATATATATATATATATAGATATGTATATATATATAAATATATATATATATATATATATATATATATATATATACACACACGCACACATTTCAAAACATATATACACACACGTGTATATTCTTATGAAATTTTAACATTATTTTGTAATTATATATAAGATGTTTTAAATGGATGGATGTTTTAAATATTACAGTAATACAGTTGTAGTTTTCTAAGAATAAATTTGTGATTTTAAAGAATAAAGTCACAGGGTTATGAGAAATTGCAAGAAGAAAGTTCTAATATGAATTCTGCTATGAATAAGTTTCATGTCAATGAAGTCATAATAATGATTTAAAATGTAATTTAATGATAATAAAGTTGTAATATTTTTTTGAAAAATAAAAACACCATAATTACATGTGTTGGCTTTGGGATTTTTAACATTGAGTTGTTAAAAAGTTATATTAATAGTGTGAAGAAAATGTTGATTTGTTCCAGCTTGTATGCTTCTGGGAATGATGTTTAAAGAGTTTAAAGAAAAAGGCAGCAGGCGTGTTTTCCTAAATAATATTTATTCCATGTGTCTACAAAGAATCAATACAATCTAAAGCAAAGACGTAAGTTTAAATTATCATCTCTTAGTCACAATAATAATATGCAAGATGTGAAATATTTACAGTGGGAAAAAAACACAGCAAAAAAGTGAGCAACAGTAACTTTTAGATGCTTTTAGAAAGATACACCACCCGAATGCAAAAAAAACAATCAACACTGCTCAAAAAAACACAGATGGGCTCCATTAGCAAAAACAAAAACTGAAAAAAGGTTTCGATAAAAACAGTCAAAATCAGTATCGACAATATTTGTACATTTGGTACGTCTTGGTAAGTAAACTCAATGTAAATATTGCATATATGCCTTTTGTACCTCAGTACTCCTTTGTTTCTCTTCAAATTTGCAGTGGAGTTCCAGCATTATAAAAAAAAAAAAAAAAATAGAAAATGGTGTTTGACAATACTATCCTTGTGTGTTACAGAAGAAAAGAAGAAATCAGAGCCGGACCACAAGTGGTTCGCGTATAACTTAATTAGTGCTTTTGTTGTATCACTCCAACACAAACTATGTACACTTCAAAACAGCAGAACTTATTTCACTTGGCGTATTTCTAACCTCACACTATTTACACTCTCCAAGTACCAGTGAATTCAGATCAACAGCTTACAGGTTTGGATCCTTTTTTTGTGTGTGTGTGTGTGTGTGTTTGTTTCGCCGCACTTTGTGGTGTTCGTTCAGGGGTTTGTGCGTTCCCAAGCTCGGAACGCAGCATGTACTACATTCAAAACGTCTTGTGTTTACAATCCACTAAAAGTTTGTAAGTGCAAGACTATGCATTCGCCCCGCCAGCCGGATTCTACCAAGGCTTCCAAAAATGGCGGCGCGAGGCTCTGGTGTGAGTTGGACTCAAGTTGACCACATGGCTCGGTACCGCAATGAGGCAACAGGTGACTATGTGTGTGTGTGCGTGTGTGTTGTCCAGTTACAACTAGGGATGGGCATTTGACAACATTTCATTCATCCGCTAGACACAATCAAATAGTATGCACAGGAATAATATAACAGGAATAAAGCCAAATATGAAAAAACATTTTTGGTAAAAAAAAAAAAAAGTTATTTAAAAATAAAAATGTAATATCAGAAGAGAAAAAAAGAAAAAAACATTTACTCGAAAAAAAAAAGTCAAAATGATTAGTAGAAAATAAAACTTGATTTTGTTAGAAAAAAGTAAATTTTGGGGGCACAAAACATTTTATGTATGAGATAAGTCGTGATTTTGCAGTAAAAAATGCTACAATTTTCAAAGAATAAAGTCTACAGCAGAGGTGTCAAACTCATTTTAGATCGGGGGCCACATGGAGAAAAATCTATTCCCAAGTGGGCCAGACTGGTAAAATCACGGCACGATAACTTAAAAATAAAGACAACTTCAGATCGTTTTCTTTTTTTTTTTATAACATAAAACGAGCACATTCTGAAAATGTACCAATCATAATGTTGTTGGGTTCATTTTTACAAGTAACTATTGCGGTTAATAGTACTCTGAATACATTATGGGATAATGTTCATCAGTCAACTCATTGTTGTTAATTTTCAATCCATCAAGATAAAAAAAAGTATATCAAAATCAAATTATGTAGTTTGATAATTTTCATGTGGTTTATTTTGTACATATGTAGCATCATCTACAAAGATACAAATAATTGCTATTGCGACATCCAGTGGACACATTAAGAACAGCGGTTTCTTTAAGTCAAAATTTCAGGTAAAGTTTTATACTTAGCAAACTCATCCCGCGGACCGGATAAAACCTCGATCAGGCCCTCGGGCCGTACGTTTTTCACTCCTGCTCTAGACAGAATCAAGTAATAATCCCTGGAAAAAGATGGAAAAATATTAAGAATAAAGCCAAATATGAAAAAATGTCTTGGTAAAATTTTTTTTTTTTTTGAAATAAAAGTGTAACATAAGAAGAGAAAAAAAGTCAAACGTTTACGAGAAAAAAGTGATAAAAAAAAGTCTAGATAATTAATAGAAAAAAAAACATGATTTTTATTTGAAAAAAGTCAACTTCTAGGGGGCACAAAAACACGTTATGTATGAGATAAGTTGTGATTTTACAGCAAAAATGCTACAATTTTCATAAATTAAAGTCTAAACCAGGGCCGTCAAACTCAAGGCCCGTGGGGCCAGTTCTGGCCCGCCACGTCATTTTATGTGTCCCACAAAAGCCTGGAAAAAATGGGTTTCAAAAACACACTTATTTAAATGTTTTTTATTTTTTACTATATGCGGTCCTTCTTTCAATTTTCAGAGTACAAAATCATATAATGCATATTTTAAACTTTAATATTACTATTATACTGTATTGCAAAACTATTTTTGTAAAATTAAAAAAAACATATCTGCTTGTCCCATTTATTTATAATTTTAAAGCAAGTTAAATATAAAAAAATGTTTATAATCAAATGCATTTGCATTTCAATTAATCATGATTAATAACAGGTTATTATTTTTTTTTTTTTTTTTTTTTTTTAAGTGGCCTTCTGAAAGCAGACTTACTGTGGCGTGGCCCTCAATCAAAATGAGTTTGACACCCCTCTAAACAGTCAGGAAAAAGTTGAATCTTTGAAATGAAAAAGTCATATTCACTTCTTTTTTTTTTTATTAAACCAGGAATTTTATGTAAAAAAAAAAAAAGCATAATTATGTAAAAAAAAAAAAAAGTATAATCAGTCAGAAAAAAAGTTCCAAATTTTAAGAAGTTTGAATTTATAAAAAGAATAAAATTCCACATAAAAAAAAATAATGTCATGACAAAAACGATGACATCTTTGAAAAGTAAAGTCCATATTAATAAAAAAAATAAAAAAAATAAAAAATGCTAAAAAAAATTATCAAAAAAAAAGAAAAATTTTGTAAAAATCAAGTGAATTTAGCACATTGTATTGTCATTTTCATGCCCTTTCCTCCGGCTGGAAAAAATAATAAACCCACTAATTATTTCTTTACAATGCCCATCCCTAGTTTTCGACATAGCAAGAACTTCAGAGAACATTCGCTCCCCCCGCCCCACAAACAGGTCATAACTTCCTGTCAGGTGCGCGGGGGCTTACAGGTGAACAGGTCCAAAGTGTTTGGAAGGTGCTGAGACTAGGGCTCAGACGACAGGCCACAGGTGCGCTGCAGTGTTTGGGGAGTCAATAAATCATCTTTGCACACATTGTCATAAATGTCGCTTGGAAATCTCAGAGTGGCTCATTCTTTGCGGTTGTGTAGGTCCAAACTTAACAGCCCCTGGGCCAGAGTAAGGCTTTGGATTGGTGATCATGTTCTTAAAAAAAAAATAATTTCAAAATCAAAAAGACAAAATAAATATTTCATATATATTTCTATTTATAACGATGGGGGGTGTTTAACCAACCTGTTTTTGTTTGTTTTTGCTGAGGTAGGTTTTTTGTTTTTTTTTAATTTGATTTTTGTCATTTATAGAAATTCACACATTTGGAAAACCAAATGCATACATCCGCGATAAATAAATAAATATTTTTGTATGCATTCTTTTTTTTTTGCCATGTGTTCTCCAGGTGTGGTTCTATGGTGAACATTTGCGGTCCCGCATGAACACATCAGTTCAAGAGTTACCCACAAGTCTCGATTTAGGTCATCAGCAGCAGCGCCCAAAGGCTCCGCAAAGGAACATGTGGGGCAAAGGTCAAGTGTCTGTGTTGCTATGGTGACGACCGCGGTCCCTGTGACCTCTCGGAGACGACAGCTGGGGGGGGCGGGGGGGTCAGAGGACATCGGCTGCAGTGTGCGGTCCAGCTGTTGCCGAGGCGACATCGTCACTTGGCTGTGGCGGCCCAACCCGACGACCAGGAGGAGAGTCAGGGAGGAAAAGGGGGCGGGGTCAGTGCCCTTCATTCTGAAAGACAAAGAAAACAAATGTATTAATGTGATGATAAATGGCAGACCTGATAAAGATGATTCATAATCGGGCAATAGTATTCCTCTCCAGTACTGTAGGTGGCAGTAATGTGTATTACAACGTTTGGGGCAACTTCCTAACACAACAACAACTTACTTACACTTCCCCTTTTTGAGCCATATACAACAAATGTAAATATCTAATAAGGTGGGAAAATATATATAATTTAATTAATTAGCTTATACAAAACATATAATTTTGGTTTAAATTTAGAATACATAATACATTAAAATATGTTTAGAACATGTAGAATTTATTTCTCAAAAATATGCAAAGATAAAACATGTCAACTATATTGCCAAAAGTATTTGGCCACCCATCCAAATGATCAGAATCAGGTGTCCTAATCACTCGGCCTGGCCACAGGTGTATAAAATCAAGCACTTCGGCATGGAGACTGTTTCTAAAAACATTTGTGAAAGAATAGGCCGCTCTCAGGAGCTTAGTGACTTCCAGCATGGAACTGTCATAGAATGCCACCTGTGCAACAAATACATTGAAATTTGGTGGAAGAGGAATTAGGGTGTGGGGTTGTTTTTCAGGAGTTGGGTTTGGCCCCTTAGTTCCAGTGAAAGTTACTTATGTGGGTTCTTCCTAGGATGTCGTAGTCATAGTGGTTTGTACAGTCCTTTGAGACATTTGTGACTTAGGGCTATATAAATAAACATTGATTGATTGATTGACTTTGAATGCTCCAGGATACTAAAACATTTTGGACTATTCCGTGCTCCCAACCTTGTGGGAACAGTTTGGAGCGGGCCCCTTCCTCTTCCAACATGACTGTGCTCTAATGCAACATTTACTTTTTTAATAATATGGATGCATGTTGAATTATTCTGCTTTAGAATTGTAAAATTGAAATAAAATTGTCTGATAACAGTTATTTGCAGTACAACAGGTTTTGCAGGTACTCTTACTGGTTGCCTATGACTATTATGCAAATTTGCCTTTAAATGTTATAGAAGCATGGTGACTTCTACTGGTATACATTTGTAGACATTAAATAATGAAAAAAGGAACATGTTTCTCTACACATCTTAAAATAAAAATGTCTATAAGCATTTAATGGCAGTAAAACTGTTTTTAAATCACTGAACTGTGCTGAGTTGTACTCTTAAAACAAGGTCAATAAAGACATGGATGACAGAGTCTGGTGGGGATGAACTTGACTGGCCTGCACAGAGTCCTGACTTGAACACGATAGAACACCTTTGGGATGAATTAGAACGGAGACTGAGAGCCAGTCTATCTCGACCAACATCAGTGTTTTACCTCACCAATGCGCTTTTGGAAGAATGGTCGAAAATTCCTATAAACACACTCCGCAACCTTGTGGACAGCCTTCCCAGAAGAGTTGAAAAAGGTGGACTGATATCATATTTAACCCTATGGGTTAGGAATGGGGTGGCACTTCAAGTTCATGTGCGAGTCAAGGCAGGTGGACAAATACTTTTGGAAATATAGTGTATTAACAAAAAAATCTACATGCAACTATGAAATATATTAACCGTAATAATTAAATATTAGATACCAATCTAATAACAAAAAACTTGAGAAAAATACCAACCAACTAGAAATAATGTATGGAAATAAATTATGGAAAATGAAATTTTGTTCGGGAGGTTTATATAATAAAACAATATATACTAACAGAAAGCTTAATATGAAAAAAAAAATTAAAAAAAAATAAAAATAAAATAAAAAGAACCAACTCATAAACAATACATGATCTTGTCAAAAATTTACACAAAAAAAGTTTAAAAAATTGTTTATAATTTAGCAATATAAATCTTTTTTTTAATATGCAAATCACATAAGAAACTATATAAACTATATAAATAAGAGAGCAGCCCTTGTTGGGTCCTGGCTTGTCCACCTATAATACAAACTAATAAAATAGGTCACCTGAGGGTAAGATGCTATTCACATTATCCCAAGTATATCATCAACACAATTTTGCTAAATAGGCTAAAATTATTACAAATTGTTGCTTTAATGTAATCAAGGGAATGATGTCAAATTCTTAAGTTTCTGTGTTATTCATTTTGTGTAAAATGCAGATTACACTTATTTATTCTCATTCATAGCTCTGCCACAGTGTCGCTTTCTGTCCCAGTGGAAAACAGCGCTGACCTTTGCCCCCGCCCCCGTGCACTTGTTTGCGAGCTTTCATTTGCATGCAGCCATCAAACAGGAAGTCCCGGCCGACAACACACACAATCACAGCAGCTCAGCCCGCCACATTTCTTCCCCCGGAGGCGAACAAGAGCTGTTTTCACAAAGCTGGATGTGATCGTCATTCTCTAAAACAAACCTTTCATTCAGTCCTGGCTGACCCCCGCCTCCCCACAACGCTCCTACTATAAACACACACACTTTGTTCTCGGCCGTTGGCATCATAAATTGCAAAAAGTGAGAGGATCGTGTCATAATGAAATAGAATTTGGAAGAAAATGTACACTTAGTCAGTGTTTGGGTTCTTCTGCAGGGCAAAAAGAAAAAAAAAGAGAAGGGTGGAAAAACCACGGTAACAGAATCAACCTGACTGAGAGGAGCGGGAATGCAGTGAGGTCATGGGACCGACGGCCCATAACAATCTGTTCGTATGCATGTGTGTGTGTGTGTGTGTGTGTGTGTGTGTGTGTGTGTGTGTGTCAGGGCTGGTCCAGACAGTAGCCTGTTGAGGCAAACACTCTGGTGAGAATGACTGAGATCTGCCGGGAAAATGAATCACTTGACAGTTTAAGATTAATAAAGCAGTGTGGTGAGGAGACGATAAATAAATGTCATCATGTCTCCAAACACACACGTGGTGGTCGGAGAGCAGGGATGGGAGTCAAAGGGGCGTTGGTGAAAGAAAGCGGTACATCAAGGCGTGAACCCAATGGCTCCTACACCCCTCCTCCCTTTTTCTTTTTTGGGAGGGGCGGGGGGGTACATGAACACACCTCTTAGGCCCCCTATCCTCCTCCCACTAACCCTCAGTCACTCGGTTCATTATTTATTTAACTCTAGCAGGCTAAATTTAGCCTGGCTCCATTCAAAGGGGCTAGGGGGGCATTATTAGCAGCCTGGTCTCTTCCGACGTAAACATGCCCACCCTTTGCTCTTCTAGCTTTTTCTATCTGAATTTTTCACGTGTTTTCAAATTCCTTTTTGGAACATTGATTCTGTAGAGTTGTGTCATTTACCAGCCAATGAAAACCTTGCATCTCCCCCTCTGTGATTTGTACTTTTTAACACAACCACGCTTCTACATGTACTCTTAAAAAGTGTCTGTTATGCAAAATTTACTTTTTGTAAAAAATAATTGCACATCTTAAAATAAAAGTTGTCTGATAACAGGTATTTGCAGTAAACAAATACCAGTAGAAGTACATTGGAGTCAAATTGAACCGACTGGACTGGAAGGACAACAGCAAAGCTGTTTACAAGAAGGGCATGAGCAGACTCTTTTTCACTGAGGAAGCTTAAGTCCTTTAAGGCAGTGGTTCTCAGATGGGGGTACGCGTACCCCAGGGGGTACTTGAAGGTATGCCAAGGGGTATGTGAGATTTAAAAAAAAAATATTCTAAAAATAGCAACAATTCAAAAATCCCTTATAAATATATTTATTGAATAATACTTAAACAAAATATGAATGTAAGTTCATAAACTGTGAAAAGAAATGCAACAATGCAATATTCAGTGTTGACAGCTAGATTTTTTGTGGACATGTTCCATAAATATTGATGTTAAAGATTTTTTTTTTTTTAAAGAAATGTTTAGAATTAAGTTGATGAATCCAGATGCATCTCTATTACAATCCCCAAAGAGGGCACTTTAAGTTGATGATTACTTCTATGTGTAGAAATCTTTATTTATAATTGAATCACTTATTTATTTTTCAACAAGTTTTTGTTATTTTTATATCTTTTTTTCCAAATACTTCAAGAAAGACCACTACAAATGAGCAATATTTTGCACTATTATACAATTTAATAAATCAGAAACTGATGACATAGTGTTGTATTTCACTTCTTAAAACATCAGTACATTTCACAATTTGACTATGAAATCTATTGCTCCTTTTACATTGCACAATTTGATGGATAACTTGCTGTGAAATCACTATTGGTATTCATTTATATTTTAAAAAATGGTTTGAAAGTTTGATAATATATTTTTGCATAATTAGACAATATTTGAGTTCAAATCATTTGCGATTACATGGAGTACATTTTTTTCCTCCCAATAAACAAATAAAGAATACATTTAGTAAGAAAAGTTACAGTACTTTATTGATGCATATTATTTCCAGGCTTTCGAGGGCCGAAGAAAATGAAGTGGCGGGCCACATCTGGCCCCCGGACCTTGAGTTTGACACCTGTGCACTAATGCAACATTTAATTTTTTAATGTTATGGAAGCATGTTGAATTATTCTGCTCTACAATTGTAAAAAAATAAATAAAATGGTCTGATAAGTTATTTGCAGTAAAACAGGTTTTGCAGGTACTCTTATTGGTTGACTTTGACTATTATGCAAATTTGACTTTTCAATGTTATGGAAGCATGGTGACTTCTACTGGTATACATTTGTAGACTTACAGTAAAAAAGGAACATATTTCTCAACACATCTTAAAATTAAAATGTCTGACCACAGTTATTGCCAGTAAAACAGTTTTAAATCACTGAACTGTGCTGAAATGTACTAATTGAGGTTATTATTAAATTATGCATGTTGACTTCTGATGCAATGCTATGGGTTTGTAAAAGTTGAACAGGCTTCTCAACACATCTTGAAATAAGGTTGTCTAATAACAGTTGCTTGAGGTCTAACAGGTAATAGACCAACACTCTCTCAAATCGAGTCATTTTCTTTTGTTCTTTTCTAAATTTGCGATTAATAAAGAAATTGTAAAATGTTATTGTATTAGTTTTCTGTAGATTATCTCCATGTTGTAATCGATAATTTTGATCTGCAAAAAAAGCTCTGATTTGAATTAATTTGCTTTGAACTAATAATTGGTCAAGATCCAGGCTGGATGGAGTGCCAAAAACTTGAAATATACAAATGTTGTGTTTCCATGGTGACAATAATGGTAATTATTGATATACAGTCGGAGTCGTACTTCTTTCCACAGCAAACTAGACTGAATCAACCAAGTGCTTGTAGCCCGACAGAAGTTTTCCAATTTCAAGTGTGTATATTCAGGTTCCATAATGCTGTTGACATGTAACCAAACAACCTCCAAAGGTAAAAATGTCAAGAGTGACGTAAGGTTTTTCTCTCCGAGAGATGAGCAGGCTGGGATATGTTGTGTTTACATTCCAGCCTCCCGCTGGCTGGATAGCTCCTCCTCTATTGCAGAGGCACTCCACTACACAAACAGCGGCGACTGCCTCGTGACCTCTGACCTCCCACATCTTTGCTCTGCCACAACAAAAACAAAGCCCTGCTAGCTGTGCTCAACCTTGGACTAAACAACAGAAGGCAACATCGGTTTTGAATAGTTGTAGTTGTTGAAGACAACTATTAGCTAAATAAAATAGTATCTCCCAAAAGTGAGTACACATCCACATTTTAGCATATCTTCGAGGGTGATACTACAGAAAGTACACTTGGACATGCTTTAGAGTAGTCAGTGTACAACTTGTTTAGTAGTATAGGTCTGGAGGAGACATACTTTCATCTTCCTCAGCAAAGCACTTGGAACCAAATTAAAGGGGCGATTAAAGTAACTTTTCATTATTTTGCCTCACGATGTCACAGTTGATGCAGAGCTCTTAATTGCTGGCAAAACTCATGTAGCTCCAAACCATGACACTATCATTACCATGTTAGAGAATTATCTGCCAGCTATTTAGACAACAGCTGTGCGTACTTCATAGCCTCAATGCTCATTATAGGAAAAATAGCTGAAATAAAGATTTTTCTGCTTGCCATTACCTTTATTGCTTTCTTTCCTTAATAAAATACACATCAACAATGTTAAAATTATACATGTGGGCATTAAAAATAAAGAATCTCCTCTGTTCATCGCTTCACACACAGGCACCACCGCTCTCATGTGCGCTCTATTACAGCAGGCGTGTGGAAGCTACGTCTGCATATTTACAGGGGAACTGCACTCTTTTTTAGAATTTTGCCTATCGTTCACAACCATTATGAGAGACACGACGACAGATGGATTTAAAAAAAATACATTCTAACTTGTAAATATACGTAAATAAAAGTCCACTAACAGCGGAGTCAATGGGTGGTACTCTATTCCTCCCATAAAACCCAATCAATAACCATCCAAAAAGCAGCAACAATACTCCATTTGTATTTCATGACTTGAATACTAGCCAAATATTTGTAATATTGTTATTATAAGCGCTAACAGAGACAAACTATTAACAGAAACGCCGTGATCACTAGCTCGTGTGCCTATATTGAGTGGTAAGCTGCTGCCTCGCTTCCTTGCTTGTGGAAGTTTATTGTAGATCATAAATAATGGTTGTAGATAGTAGAAGGATGAAGGCGTATTTCAACAAGTTGGTATACTTTGACAGCCTATTTAGACCCAGAAATGGCAAGACCGAAAAAAAAAAAAAAGGTGCTTGGTTCCAACCCCCTTTTCTTCATAAGGGGACTATCACAAGAGTTCACTTCCTGTTTAAGACACTTCCGTCTGTGTCAACTCGACACTGTCGAGTGTAGATGGATAACTCTGTGCCAAGACACAGCACAGCTTGTATGTTGAATGTGAATATCCTAGTTGTTTAGTGTTCAAACAGGTTCAAATTGGGGTATAACGTTTCTTAATGGGGAAGGTCAATAATGTCGCTTGTGTTTATGTTGGCATTTAAGCTAGCTAGCAAGCCAATGCTAGTCGGTCCACAAGTTTATTAAAGTGTGGTTATCAATTGCGGTTTCAGGATAATTTTGATTTGATACGATAATACTAACCGTTGGGAGTTTTACCGCGGATTTCAATATTACCGTTTGTCGTTCCTACTGACTACTCTTAAGTCCGTATATCCAAGTTTACTTTCTGTAGTACTATCCCTCAAAGATATTTGCAGAAATGTGAGTGGGGAGCTTTCTTTTGTAAGGATATACCTGTTAAATTAACAAATTAGTAAAGGTGCTTTCACCTACGACAACAAAAACAAAGTACACGCTTTTATCTTAAGAATGCTTGGCATTTCTGTTATTTTATTGCGTAATTTTTAAAAATACCTTTGACTAACAGATTCTCGACTAACTACAAGAAGTACAATGGTTTCATTCCAGCAACAAGCACACATTTTCCTTCCTTAACATAAATAGGGAAAATTCATCCATATTTATTATATGTTTTGGCATTTTTTAGAGTATTTTTTTTACCATTTAAATAATATTTTTAAAATGTGAAGAAGAAAAGAAATCGGCAAATTTATTAATAATTTTACCTGTAGTCCATTAAGGACAATATATATTTAATTTTAACCTTGTGGTTAGGTTTAGGTCAAAGTTCACCCTCAAGAGGCCACAGCACGCACAGCTCTAGACAAACCAAGCCGCTCTACAATGTTTAATCCCACAAAGTGAATGTAAGCCTTCTTACCTGCGAGCTAAATTGGGAAGAGGGTTGACTTTGTTTCCTATCTGCGAACAGAACATCCCGCCCTAGAGTACTGTACTCTTAAGAGTTATGTATTATGCTGCCTGTAGGGGAAGAGGGACAGGTGAGGAGGGAAAAAAAGAAGCAAAGTGTTTCCCACGCCTATGGTGTGACATTAAAATAGCGATGCTAAGGCCTTGTTTGGAGAAGCCATGTTTATGCGTACTATATATTATTGCTCACACTACTTCTATGTGGTTAGCTTAAGTTGCTACGTGGATCACTGCATACAGAAAGCCCAACAACAACAAGAAAATGTGCAGCGATGCCAAATATAGCATGTGTGTGTCAATGAAGAAGGAGTAGGAGGAGGGGCAGGGTTGGTTGCATCACATGATTTCTGCAAAACAGAAAGCGATGCCTGGAGAGAGAAGAGGCGGGGAATCGGGGGGAGGGAGGATGCAAAAAAACTGGGGGGGAGGGGTTTCTTGAACACACACCTCCCTCTGCGCACGCACACGCACACACACACACACACACACACCACACACACCACCTTCTCCCTGTTGTTGTGGCAGATGGTGGCCGGTCATTAGCGTATTGTCACTCTCCTCCTAAAAGAGCCAGATAACCAGTGAGTGCTGCTTGGCGGGGCAGGTGCAAATACTCCTGACTGAACCCCCCTTCACACACAACCCGCTCTCGACCATCTGCTGGCGGCTGCGCATATGCAGACAGGAAGACGCACCGACAAAGTGGAACGGTGTGTGTGTGTGTGTGTGTATTGGGTTGCTATATTCGGCAAGGCATGGAGAGAGTGAGTCAGATTCTCCCCTAAATGCAACCATGCATACTGTTACAACGGAGAGGTTGGGGGTGGTTGAGGAAAAGGTGGTCGAAACCAGAATTTTGTACGCTCCTTAGGGTATAATTTTGTGAAAAAATGGCTTCATTTCTCAAAGCCTCGCCTGCTGCAGTTCAAAGTTCACATTCTCGGTGAGGCCAGGAAGAGGGCCTTAAAGAGCAGAACAGTCAAGTCAAAGCACCAAAACAACCAACCAATTAACCTCACTGTCTAAAATATATGTTTATTTGTATTACCATAACATTGATGTAAGTTTTTTTTTTATTGGCCCTGAATGTAATGATAAAAAGTAAAAATGGTACTTCTCTTTGCCAGCTATAACACATAGCTCACACTGACAGGCAGGCTGTTTTTTATTTGCTAATAAATCCCTGTGATGATCAATAAAACATACTGCAACATTTGAAATCAACAACCCAATAAAAATTAACCCACCGTGACCCTGAGTTTGTAAAACCCCCCACCCCCCATTAAATAAAGCCACTACTACACTACACACCGCAACAAGAAACTCCATCTACAGCAAGCAATATATAGACTGCACTCCAACTTATTCGCATGTTGAATTCTAGAGAAGCAACTGCCCCCCCTTCCCCTTCCTCACCCCGAAGCCCAACCCCTCTCCGCGCCCCCCACCACGGGGTGACTGCAAATGCCAAATGAGGACATAGGATTTAAGTTCCTACTGTTTCAAACTGGGAAACTGTGAAGGGAATGTAAACTATTGGACCGGGGGAGGCGATAGCGAGAAATAAAGACGCTTAATCTCTTCCCTAAGAAGTGGTAGAAGCAGCAGTATTAGTACTAGTACTACTAGTAGTAGTAGTAGTAAACAGCTTCCAACAACCGTAACTTACAAAAAAAACATATCTACATATACATATATACACATACATACACACATACATACATATATACACACATACACATATATATATATATATATATATATATATATATATATATATATATATACACACATACATACATAAACACACACACACACACACACATACATACATATATTTTTTTTTACCTTGACCAAATAATTTTTGTATCACCATAATACTTCCCTTACCATACAAATGAATGATTAATTCAACAGAGATTGATTTTTTTGCAAATTATGTGTAATAAAAATCCCCTTTGTTCAAAAACTGATTGACTATCAATTAATAAAAATGTAAAAACATTAAGCACTTACAAATTTACTCTTACAGTCAGAAACCTAATAAAAACAGATCGGAGACATACTTTGGGTTCTCATTTTGGGAACCCTTACTCTAAAGCCTGGAATATACTCTCGCGTCATGTAGCTTGCGTCCCGTCTGACGGCATCTGTTTTTATCTATAGTTTTTCTTTGTAATTCTCATCCAAAACACTAAGGGGCGGTGTGTCCAGAAGGAGCACCTGCAGCTTTCCTTGACGAGATACTGTACTTCCTTCATGTGAAGAGTGACAATAGACGATAGACGACAACCACAACATCGAAATCTTCATCTACACTGGAACTAATCATTCAGAATCATTGATTCACTTTTAATGGGCATTTTACTTATAATCTAGAGGAAAACACCTTCGTGAAGATGGGCTGTGCAACTTCTGAAAGAGTCGTGGCAGAGGACGCTATTCGGCTGTTCGAGACATGGGACAAGAGAGAGCTATCATGTAAACAAAACTGTTAAATAACTATTGTAAGTCAAGAACATGCTTGTGTTTATCTGTATTGACCTGTTAAGCGTTAACATATAAAGTGCCTGAAAGATTATTGACGGAGAATGAGAAGTGCTGTGTGTGGTGGAAAAAACAAGGGGTTGTCAGATTTGAACCTGTGTTAGCACAAGATTGGCAATAAAAGTTCAAAATAATGTTGTTCTTTGTGACTTCTTCTGGATGCAACAAAAACACAATAAGATGATAATTTATACATTCAGTCATCATTTTTAGAGTGCACGGAGATATTAAGTACACACTATCAGTTTTCATGCAAATGTCTAATCACTCCTGTTTTATTTCATACAATAATGTTTGCATTTTCAAGCACAAAGTCTATTCGCCTGTGTTCAGTGACCCTCCTTGCCGGCAACGCTAATTTAAGATTTTTGGGCGGTGCACGAAGGCAGAAGGAGGGGACAAGACGGCGTTACGTGACACGAGAGTATACACCAGGCTTAAGTGTGTTTATGTAACAGCGACCCAATAGGTTATCAAGTTGTAGAAACCGGGAGGGTCCAAGCTGTTTCCACTGAAGGCAGCACACTGAAAAATTAAAGGATGTGGGGGCCATTTTGATGTTTTTCATTTTCAAAACCCATAGACATACTGTATGTCAATCCGTCAGAGCGCGGTAGCAGTCAATGTAAGCGAAGTGACGTGGCTGCCATCTTAGTTGAGGCCAATTTACCATTAAAGCAATGCAATACAATGTGTTGTATACTGAAAATGTATCAAAACTTGATCTTTTCCTTAATTAATCTTCATGCGGTTTACTTGATGGAAAACATAGAAACGTGCTATAATTCCACAACATTTAATATGAAAAAACGTATCTACAAAAATATTACTCTGTTTCTTTGTCTCAACAATACAGCATATTTTGCAACACTGTTCAGCAATGTTCCGGCATTCTTGTTGTATTCGTTTTCGTGCCATCTACAACAATGGAATACTATGTTGGTACTTTTGCCCGACTAACTTAGGCTCGTTGTAGGCTGGAAGCTAAAAGGGAAGTGACGTATTTAGTTAAAAGCTATGTTCTAAACCAGTGTTTCTTAACCATTGTTTGGCCAAAAAAAAACCGTTTCTCAGCTACGGTCCGTATGGGCAGCAGCGGCGCTTGGTTGTAATACACTTTTGCGCCACTTGTGGCAGTATGGACAATCTCAAACAAACAGAAGAAGTCTGGAGCTAAAGTCAGAGACATTTCCTAAATGCAAAAACTATGACAAAAGTGGTGAAGCTGTATTTTCAATTGCACTTTAATTGTATTGACACTTTATTTAAGAAACAGATATATTATTAATATTTATTATTTAGTTTGAAATTATTCATATTTGCACTGCGCAATTGTATGTACATTTATTTTCCATCGTTTATGAGTCCCTTCTTTTGCAGTAAATTTGATTAGTATAAATTTTTGTAAATAGCCTGACCTAAGCCTTGATAATAATCTTGAATAACGATTAACACATGCTTTTATACTATTTGACAAGATTTATCCTGTTAAACTTTAAATATGTTAGAGTAAGAGTGTTAATATTTGAGTGGGCCACGGGCCCCTTTGTAGTTGAAAAGCTGGGCTCAGAGGTCAAAAAGGTTAAGAGACCCTGTTCTACACCAAAAACATTTTTTTAGGAGAAAAAACTACCTGCATGTCAGTTTTGTGTTATTAGCGTCAACATTTCAACTTGTTCTCTTTACATTACACATGATTACTTTACATTAATTTTACATTTTATCTGGGTTTTACTTCTATTTTAGTAATGGTGTTTTCAGAATGTGCCTCGGGCGGTAAAAAACAAGCTGTGGGTCGCACTCTGGACACCCATGGTGTAAACAATCGGTTACGATTTTCAGCATGTCAAAGCCAGCATTTACTTTATTAAAATGTGTTCGTACTTTTTTGTCTTACAAAAAGTTATTCTTGTGTGGCCGATCAATCAATTGAAAGTCCAACATTTTGCTAATAAAAAGCATACTATGAAAAGGTCAAGACATATCCATGTGTTCATATAACCATGTTTAGGAAGTCGCTCATAGCAAAAAACAACAACAAAAAACTCCCACCCTCTTTCAGAGTCTTCCACGCTGCCAGGTTAGAAAAACAAGTGAGCCTTCACCTCTCCCAGCAACCTTTGCACACTGCCCCGCATTCCAGCCCTGAAACCCAGTACCTGACAACTGATAAACAACTGACTCACTTGTTTTTGTGGGGAGCCCGATGACTTGCACTGAGCGCTCTCGCTAGAAAAAGAAGAAAAAGCACCACGACCGGCACACAGACTATCAACAGCAATTAAGACTTCTTTGTGTTTTTCCTCAACCAAGGGGTAGATACTTGACAACCAGTCCCATTGCTGGATTTGTCTTTTTTCGTACAACAGCGACTTCTGACATGCCCCTGTTAGGTCACCTATCCATGTAAATAATCCCTGCCTTTTAGAGAGGCATGAAAAGCCAGAGATGCAACAACACAGAGAATGAGGTGAAAGGTGATATTTTGATGGCAACTGTTCTTTCCCGGAAAGACAATGCGTCAACAGTGTAGTATTCAGCCATATAAACACAATAGGAACCAATACAGGAGCCATAAACCTGTTTTTACACTTAGGTGCAAAATGCTGGTTCTTTGCAGGTGTCACTAGATCAGGTCTTACACTATTCCTGCCTTCACGCTAGTTCCAAACCAAAAATACTTTGATGCGGTTTGTAAGCATTCAGACTATATAATAGTTTCATAGAATCAAAGGCTGCATTTGGAAAGAACTCAAATATTCCACACCAAAATGCTGTCTGCTGTTTAATACTTAGGTTATTTTTTGGTTAAATTTCACGAGACGTTTCTAAAATTTACTTTTAAAAAGCGCCTTTGTCACACACATATTGAAAGTGAGATTGCAAAGAAGACGGAAAGCACATCCAATGCATTATCTTACATATTTGCCTTCTTTGAAATTCCATTTTAACACTTGTCCGTGTCTTTGGTCCGGGCAGCGTTTACTTTTTAACTCAATAAACTGACCAGCACTAAAGTGTACTTCCTTGAAGACCGACACACATCTCAAGCAGGCCCACTTGTTTGGCACACTCCTGGGTTTTGATAACTATGTGAACTCACACGATGTCTTTTAGGGAAATAAAGTAAAACGAGAGAATATTCTAAATAGATTGTGACATAAAAGTAGTGCAAACAGCACTGTGGGATTTCTCCACGTGTCATGGGTGTGACAAAGGGGTGACTAATCCTAACTAAACATTGCCGACTGCACCTCACAGCCCTGTTAGGAACAACTTGCCTCGGTCGCCGTGACACGTAAAACTGCGCAACTCCAGTAAGTTATGTAGGTTGCTATGTTGTTGAGCAACAAGCCAAAAAGAATGCGATGTTCTTTTTGATTAGGCTTACATCAATTCGGATGATCAGCTTTGAGCTAGTTCACAGTCAACACAGTCGCTGCAGGCAGGCAAGCTGGCACACCACGCTCTCACAATTTTTCACAACTCGGGAATGAAAATGAGCAGGGCGCTGCTTAGCAACCACGAGTCAATCTGCAGAGTACACAGTAGCAATACAACAGATCCTGCTCCAGTGATGATACCACTCCCTTCATGAATGAAAGCTTCCTTGAATGAGTGTGTGTGTACAACATGCAGAGGCACTCACCTTTCACGGCGGCGGCAGTAGTCTCCTTAAAGCCCATGCTGGCATAAGGGCTGGAGTTGAAGCCGTTCATGCTGCCCTTGCAGCCGCAGGCCGGCTTGAATCTCAGGAGTCCGTCGCAGCCCCCTAACCTGCACCCTCCGAGGGTACCCTCCATCAAGTTTAAGGCAATGTAGTTGAGTCCGTTCTGATAGCCCGCAGACGTCTCCCTGCACATGCTGCTGCTCACGTACTCCTCGTCTTGTTCCTCGGTGCTCCTCACGCCACGAGACACGTTCTCCACTGAGGCTGAGCTGTGGCGCTTGGTGTCGTGGGCAAAGGATGGGCACACAGGTGTGACAGTGGTGGTGGAGGAAAAGGTCTCTGAGCTGTGTCGCCGGCGTCCCTGAGGGTCAGCCCGGATTACTTTTGCACCCCTGTGGGGGTCTGCAAGGGTGACAGACATTGAAGGGAGGAGAAACGAGTCCACTGGCGCGGGTGTTACCCTGTCTATCACAAGGCTGCTGTCAAGGCTCAGTCTTTGGACGCAGGCGGTGGGGCTGGAAGGGAGGGGGGCGGGATCCGTGGCGCACAGAGGACCGAAAGTCATCTCAGTGTAGTCATCCTTGACTTGAATCTTGTGATGCTGGAGGGGATATTCATCCACCACTCCCCTTACCTCTGCCCTTTTTCCTTCCTCTTCCTGCATGTCATGCACAGCTGGGGAGTCCACAGTTTTTGGTGAGGCAAGCTCCACGTTAACATAGTCCGAAAGCGATGGTGATCCCCTGTTGGCGCCCTCAGTGGATGCCACCACGTCACTGGAAGGACTGCTGAAGTCGATGTTGATATACTCCCCGGGGCTGCGTGGCTCAGAGGGGAGCGGGTGTTCACTCATACATGGTAAGGTTCTGAGGGAATCCAGAGCCAAGCGGGTGGGCCGACACGCCCTACCCCTGTGCGCCAGGCCTCCGTCACTTCGAGCCAATCTAAGGGGAGGGGGAGCAGATGAAGGGGTGCCGCCCGGTGACGCCACAGAGTCTCCTGGAGAGACAGGACAGTAGCTGGACTCCTCCTCTATCCTCTGTCTCTGTAAACACATCACTACATACTGGTCAGTGTCAACGGAACAGTTGCGTTGCAATTGGCCTTTAAGTGAATGCGGGAGGGTGCTGTAAGTGTAAGGCTGTCTGTGCTGGTGCTTGGGGTGGGGTTCACCTCCAGAATTACTGAGGGTGTTGTCTCTGGTTGGGAGTGACAACAAAGGGTCCACAGGAGACATGTTCAGGTATTCGCCATTTGCTAGCTTTCCATCAGTGCTCTCCACTGACATTTTGATGCCACACCACATGCGCATGTAGCCGCTATCCTCCAGGGAAACACTGCCCGGGGAGATCGCATTTGGGGCCAGCCCTGCCAAGGAAGAGTGCGTCCGGGGGTTGATGATTTGTTTAGGAGCAGACACACACATGGGGCTCATGGGCATGTAAGGGTCAGTCTTAGCTCCTGACGTTTTGGGCGCACCGCCAGGCATCATAGGCATGTAACCACTGCTGTCACTCATCTGGACATCCCTGTACTCGTCAGGGAAGCTTCCTTTAGGGGAACACCTGCGAGAACACTGGCTTCCACTTGTATACGTGGCCCTCATTAGTGTGTACTCATCAAGGGAGGCTGAAGACACTTGGGGGAGACACCTTTGCTGGCGTGGAGTGGTAAGGGAGTACGTGCGTTTTCTGTAAGACTTGTCCCGCTCTGGTAACCACCGATAGCCGCTGTTTTGCTCCATTACCATGTATCCTTCAAGCCCACTGCTGCTCCGCGAAGGAGGAGTGTCCGCTTTTAGAGACTCAGGGGTGTTGCTACCAAATGTGAGAGGCAGCCGAAGGTCCCGTGCATCAGTGGGGCTGGAGCCATACTCCTCACACGATATAAACCCAGCATCACTGGGGGAGCCCGAGAAGGAAGCACTGCAACTTGAGGGACGAGGAGCGCAACTATCTGGACATGAGGACAGGCTTACGAGACTCGGGGCGGCCGTGGGCGGGGAATGAGACAGAGGCATGGACATGGACTTACTGTGCTGGAGGGAGGAGGATTCAAATGTCCGACAAGGGCGTGCGGTGATGGTGTGAGACCTGCTCAGGAGGGTGCGGTGGACCCCCGGGCTGAGGGGGCTCCCCATCATCGACATGGGGCGTGTCATGGTGCCATCGCCCTCGCTGGCCGTGCGTATTCGACAGGAGGAGAATTTACCAACGGGCGACGTTGTAGCCATGCTGTCCGTGCGTGACCTCCTGAGGAGGCCGGTCTGACTCGGTGGGAGGTTGTGCAAGTTCCTCCTGGTGGGCACGGAGATTGGATTGGTGCCTGAAGACTGGCTTTTGCTGCGGGGGCGGAACTCTGACAACTCCTTCATGGCTTTCATGGCTTCAAGGATGGTCTCGTGGATGTTCTGCGCCACCACAGAGTCGTCGGCTTGCATCCAGAGCTCGCCCGGTCCAGTGGCTGCCGAGCGACCCACCTCTATGAAGAAGAAGCTATCCGAATGGCCGCACCTCCGGATGTTCATCAGATGCAAAACGACCGAGGCCACTTCTGTGTTGATCTTGACAAAACTGATAGTCCGACTGGAAAGGCAGAGTCTGTACACGCCGGTTAAATTCCTGCTTTGCCCCAAGCCCTTGGACTTCATGTTGACTTGCCAGACCTCCTTATAGGCGGCGCTCACCGGCGTGATGACGCCGTAGCTCGTTTCGTCGAAGCCCACCAGCGAGGACGCGGAGCTGCACGCCGAGCCGTCGCACACTCTCCCCTCCGATATTAGATCCGTCAACACCCGGTACCAGTCCTCCTGCTCGGCGTCGCTCTCCGCCGCCACCGCGAAGTACTCATCCTTGGTGTAAAGCGCGATGAGATGTTTGTGTTTGGCGTCCGCTCGCTTGTTGACGTTCAAACAGCAGTCCAGCGGGATCACCCTTTTGGCGGCAGACTTGTTCCTCCATTTCTTCTCGCTCTCGTAGTACTCCAGCCGGGCAGGGCAGCCGTCGCCGGGCTCCCTCAGCACGAAGAAGCGCTTGTGTCCATGTTTGTGTTTCTTCAGGTAGCCACACTTCTTCACGCCGGTAGATAGTAGCGGAGGTCCGGCGTCGCCCGGCGGACTCGCCATACTACTAGGAAGTAAAACAAAAAGGAGGTAAAAAAAAATAAAAAACAAAAAAAACGACGCGCTTTGTTAATTTTCAAAATTCAACTTGCTTCTCCCACATCTGAGAGATAAATAACACATGTCTGCTGCGGCTGTGAGTATCCGCCGGAGTGGGGAGGGGAAACAACATGTGACTATCTACACACTCCGAGGAGGAGGAGGAGGGGAGGAGGGTACGGGAAGAGAAGGAGAGGGGAAAAAAACAGTAAGTGGGCGGAGCTCTTTTAGCTCATTGGGCTGATTGGTGGATTGGCCGTGAACGCAACACAGAAGGCGAGCCTCCTACTACTGACACTCTGCCACCTTCCGACACGTTGGAGTGTAGTCAGGGCGCGCTGCATTTATTTATAGGACACGCAACATTTGGTTCCTGGCAAACATGTCCGATTGCGTCATTAGGGACACTTGGATCCCCTTAAATCAGGGATGCCCGAGCTTTTTTCCCCCACTGGGGGGCCACACACTGAAAAAGGAAAGCATATGCAGGGGCCATTTTGATAGCTTTCACTTTCCATCCATCCATCCATCCATTTTCTACCGCTTATTCCCTTTTGGGGTCGCGGGGGGCGCTGGCGCCTATCTCAGCTACAATCGGGCGGAAGGCGGGGTACACCCTGGACAAGTCGCCACCTCATCGCAGGGCCAACACAGATAGACGGACAACATTCAAACTCACATTCACACACTAGGCTTTCACTTTCGAAACAAATAATATACATAGAAGCGTCAGGGTGGATGTCTCAGTCATTAAGTTATATACTGTATAGCAGTGGTTCTCAACCTTTTTTCAGTGATGTACCCCCTGTGAACACTTTTTTAATTCAAGTACCCCCTAATCCAGGGGTGTCCAAACTTTATCCACTGATGGCTGCACACTGAAAAAAAATAAAAAAAAATCAAATTTTTTATTTCAAGTACCCCCCAATCACAGCAAAGCATTTTTGGTGGAAAAAAAGGAGATAAAGAAGTAGAATACAGCACTATGTCATCAGTTTCTGATTCATTAAATTGTACAACAGTGCAAAATATTGCTCATTTGTAGTAGTCTTTCGTGAACTATTTGGAAAAAAAGGTATAAAAGAGACTAAAAACTTGTTGAAAAATAAACAAGTGATTCAATTGTAAATAAAGATTTCTACACATAGAAGTAATCATCAACTTAAAGTGCCCTCTTTGGGGATTGTAATAGAGATCCATCTGGATTCATGAACTTAATTCTAAACATTTCTTCACACAAAAAAAAATCTTTAACATCAATATTTATGGGACATGTCCACAAAAAAATCTAGATGTCAACACTGAGTATTGAATTGTAGCATTTCTTTTCACAGTTTATAAACTTACATTCATATTTAGTTGATTATTCAATACATATATTTATAAAGGATTTTTGAATTTTTGCTATTTTTAGAATATTTAAAAAAATCTCAAGTACCCCTTGGCTTACCTTCAAGTACCCCCAGGGGTACGCGTACCCCCATTTGAGAACCACTTTTATACTGTATAGCAGTGGTTCTCAACCTTTTTTCAGTGATGTACCCCCTGTAAACATGTTTTTAGTTCAAGTACCCCCTAATCAGAGCAAAGCATTTTTGGTTGAAAAAAAGAGATAAAGAAGTAAAATACAGCACTATGTCATCAGTTTCTAATCTATTAAATTGTATGACAGTGTAAAATGTTGCTCATTTGTAGTGGTCTTTTGTGAACCATTTGGAAAAAAAGGTATAAAAATGACTAAAAACTTGTTGAAAAATAAACAAGCGATTCAATTATAAATACAAATTTCTACACATAGAAGTAATCATCCCCTCTTTGGGGATTGTAATAAAGATCCATCTTGATTCATGAACTTAATTCTAAACATTTCTTCACAAAAAAATTAATCTTTAACATCAATATTTATGGGACATGTCCACAAAAAAATCTAGCTGTCAACACTGAATATTGCATTGTTGCATTTCTTTTTATAGTTTATGAACTTACATTCATATTTTGTTGAAGTATTATTCAATAAATATATTTATAAAGGATTTTTGAATTGTTGCTATTTTTAGAATATTTAAAAAAAAAATCTCACGTAACCCTTGGCATACCTTCAAGTACCCCCAGGGGTACACGTACCCCCATTTGAGAACCACTTATATACTGTATAGCAGTGGTTCTCAACCTTTTTTCAGTGATGTACTCCCTGTGAACACTTTTTTAATTTGAGTACTCCCTGATCTAGGGGTGTCCAAACTTTATCCACTGATGGCTGCACACTGAAAAATCAAAGCAAGCGGGGGCCGTTTTGATATTTTTTATTTTTAAAAACAATACAATGGGGGTGTGGGAAAAATCGATTCGAATACGAATCAAATACGTTGTGCGATTCAGAATCGATTCTCATAAAAAAAAAAAATGTTTGTATTTTTATTTTTTATTTAATCAATCCAACAAAACAATACACAGCAATACCATAACAATGCAATTCAATTCCAAAACCAAACCTGACCCAGCAACACTCAGAACTCCAATAAACAGAGCAATTGAGAGGAGACACAAACACGACACAGAACAATCAAAAAGTAGTGAAACAAAAATGAATATTATCAACAACAGTATCAATATTAGTTATAATTTCAGCATAGCAGCGATTTAAAATCCCTCATTGACATTATCATTAGACATTTATTAAAAAAAAAAAAAAGAACAATAGTGTCACAGTGGCTTACACTTGCATCGCATCTCATAAGCTTGACAACACACAGTGTCCAATGTTTTCACACAGATAAAATAAGTCATATTCTTGGTTCTTTAAATAGTTAAACAAATGTACATTATTGCAATCAGTTGATAAAACATTGTCCTTTATAATTATAAAAAAATTTTTTTTTTAAATCTTTTACTCTGCTAGCATGTCAGCAGACTGGGGTAGATCCTGCTGAAATCATATGTATTAAATGAATACAGAATCGTTTTGAATAAAAAAATATCGAATTTGAATCGAGAATCGCGTTGAATAAAAAAAAAATCGATATATCATCGAATCGCGACCCCAAGAATCGATATTGAATCGAATCGTGGGACACCCAAAGATTCTCAGCCCTACAATATATGTATAAAAAATATACATTTCGGCCTCCACTCAGGCTTGATCCCAGGGACTCCAAAGGGTTTTGGTCCAAAAAATATAAAAAATGTGTCATTATTCAGCATTATTTTTATTATTATTCAAGTTTTAAATCTCTAGTTTAACATTAAGTCTATCTGTCAATATAATTAATTTAAAGATTTAGGTTGTTTGTTCTTTTTGTCACAAAAAAAACAGTTTTTTTATGGAAAAAACACAAAATATGCAATATTTTCACCCAATATTTTTATTTTTAATATTTGAGATGATATAATAATTGGAGCTTTAAAAAAGTAAATAACTCATAACACCATTGATTTTAATTAATTATTATTTTTTGAGCAATGCCACTTAAAAATAAATCACACTAAAATGATTGGGGATCCAAAAGGGTCCTACTCATTAAAGTGTTAGAAAATAAATTATACTTTTTTTTTTACTGTTTACTTTCAACACAATAATCTCGAGATCAACTTCAGATCTATCGGTCAATTATAAGTTTTATTGTTGTTTATGTTTTTTGTTTGTTCATTTTAAGCCCTTCTGCAAAAAAAAAAACAGCTCAGTTTTTTATATGGCAAACAGAAAATATGCAAAGTTTTCCCCCCAAAATATCTCAAAGTGGAAAATTTAACGTGACGTAATTAGAGCCTTGAATAGGTCAATAATTCATGATGACATTGATTTTGATTCATTATTATTTTTTGAAAGAAAGAAACAGCCTCCATGGCAGCTTTGTGTTATTAGAGTAAACATTGCAACATTTTCTTCTTACATTTAACCCGTTTGCTGTTCTATAACACTTTTTACTTTTTAAGAAATTTTCAATCGTATTTTTAAAATGTGCTGTGGGGCCGTTAAAAAATTACCTGTGGGCCGCAAATGGCCCCCGGGCCGCACTTTGCACACCCCTGCCTTAATCAGAGCACAGCATTTTTGGTTGAAAAAAAGAGATAAAGAAGCACATACAGCACTATGTCATCAGTCTCTGATTTATTAAATTGTATAACAGTGCAAAATATTGCTCATTTTAAGAAATATTTGGAAAAAAAGATATAAAAATTATTAAAAATTTGTTGAAAAATAAACAAGTGATTCAATTATAAATAAAGATTTCTACACATAGTAGTAATACTCAACTTAAAGTCCCCTCTTTGGGGATTGTAAAAGAGATCCATCTGGATTTATTAACTTAATTCTAAACATCCATCCATCCATTTTCTACCACTTATTCCCTTTGGCGTTGCGGGGGGTGCTGGCGCCTATAATTCTAAACATTTTTTCACAAAAAAAGAAATCTTTACATCAATATTTATGGAAAATGTTCACAAAAAATGTAGTTGTCAAAATTGAATATTGCATTGTTGTATTTTTTTTCACAGTTTATGAACTAACATTCATCTTTTGTAGAAGTATTATTCAATAAATATATTTATAAAGTATTTTTGAAGTGTTGCAATATTTAGAATATTTTTTTTTTAAATCTCACGTACCCCTCGGCATACCTTCAAGTACTCCCAGGGGTATGCGTACCCCCATTTGAGAATCACTGCTGTATAGTTTATTTTTCTTTTATCAAAACTTAAACATTTATGAGTCAGCTTCAGATCCGTCTGTTGCAAACAGACTTTTATTTACATTTATTTAATACTGTAGTTAGAATGCTTTTTTTTTTTTTCAAATCTATCCGTCATCATTTCTCTAATAATGATCGTGAACGATAGGCAAGTTTCCAGAAAAAAAGAGTAGTTCCCCTTTAATGAAGCGACTTTGCAATTTTCTACCAATTCATGTATAGCCCCTTTTCTAATCACCAGTAAAAACTGGCGTGGCACCAGAGTTGTAACAGTGGCAGGATGTCATCTGTGTATAAAGATATTCCACGACACCCCACTCCTTTTAGTTTTAATTTTTTTACATTATTTTTCTGTGTAAACGGCATCAACACATTTCTGGTATCACCGCATTCTGTGTTCAGTGTATCCGGAAAGTATTCACAGTGCTTCACTTTTCCCACATGTTATGTTACAGCCTTATTACAAAATGGAATTAATCCATTTTTGTCATCAAAATTCTGCACACAATACCCCATACTGACAATGTTAAAAACATATTTTTTGCAAATGTATTACGAAGAAAATAAAACACATGTACATAAGTATTCACAGTATTTTCTCAATAGTTTGTTGATGCACCTTTGGCAGTAATTACAGCCTGAAGTCTTTTTGAATATGATACCATAAGCTTGGCACACCTGTTTTGGGGCATTTTACCCATTCCTCTTTTGTTGGATGGGAAGCGTGGCTTTTCATCCAGGATGTCTCTGTACATTGCTGCATTCATCTTGAAGCTGATATATACTCTCGCGTTGCGTAGCTTGCGTCCCCTCTGACGCTGTCTTGTTTGATTTATAGTTCTAGTGGGTAGTGCCAGACTTGTAATTCTCTTCCAAAACCGTAAGGGGCAGTGTCTCCAGAAGGAGCACCTGTCGTTGACTAGATACCGTATTTCCTTCATGTGACAATTGATTGATTGATTGATTGATTGAAACATTTATTATTAGATTGCACTGCTCAGTACATATTCCGAAAATTAACCACTAAATGGTTTTTCAACTTTTTTAAGTCGGGGTCCATGTAAATCAATTCATGGTGCAAATATATACTATCAGCATAATACAGTCATCACACAGGTTAATCAAACAGATTATATACATTAAATTATTTACATTATTTACAATCTGGGGGGTGGGATGAGGATGGTTTGGTTGATATCAGCACATCAGTCATCACGATTGCATCATCAGAGAAATGGACATTGAAACAGTGTAGGTCTTACTTAGTAGGATATGTACAGCCAGCACAGAAAATAGTGAGTTCAGATAGCATAAGAACAAGTACATAGATTAGAAATTAATTTCATTATTTACATTTGGTTATTTACAATCCTAGGAGATGGGATCTGAAGGGGGGAGGGTGTTAGTAAAGGGTTGAAGTTGCCTGGAGGTGTTTTAGAGCAGTTTTGAAGGAGGATAGAGATGCACTCACTTTTACACCTGTTGGGGGTGCATTCCACATTGATGTGGCCTAGAAAGAGAATGAGTTAAGTAAGACCTTTGTTGGATCCGAATCCAGGTTTAATGTGGTTTGTGGAGCTCCCCCTGGTGTTGTGGTTATGGCGGTCATTTACGTTAAGGAAGTAGTTTGACATGTACTTAGGTATCGGAGAGGTGTAGCGGATTTTATAGACTAGGCTCAGTGCAAGCTGTTTTACTCTGTTGTCCACCCTGAGCCAGCCCACTTTGGAGAAGTGGGTTGGAGTGAGGTGGGATCTGGGGCGGAGGTCTAAAAGTAACCTGACTAGCTTGGTCTGGGATGTTTGGAGTCTAGATTTGAGGGTTTTGGAGGTGCTGGGGTACCAGGAGGTGCAAGCGTAATCGAAAAAGGGTTGAACGAGAGTTCCTGCTAGAATCTTCAAGGTGCTTTTGTTGACCAGAGAGGAGATTCTGTAGAGAAATCTCGTTCTTTGGTTGACCTTTTTGATTACTTTGGTTGCCTTTTTTCACGGGAAAGATTAGCCTCTAGAATGGAACCTAGGTAGGTGACCTCTTCTTTCCTGGTGATAATAATGTCACCCACTTTTATAGTGAAGTCACTGACTTTCTTAAGGTTGATGTGGGACCCAAATAGGATGGATTCCGTTTTACCTAAGTGTATGGATATAAAATAGATGTATTATCCTGTATCTCAATAGCCCATGCCTAAGAAGTCTACTGTTAGTTACAACAGATATGCTTTGAAATGCATCATGTGCTCGCCTAGCCCGCCTGTCAAATTTTTAAAACCAACGTGGCCCCTGAGCCAAAAACATTGCCCACCCCTGCCGTAAGACCATGAGAAACAAACTTCTCTGGACTGATGAGACAAGGATTGAACTCTTTGGAGTAAAAGCCAGATGTCACGTTTGGAGGAAACTCTACACCGCTCAATACCAGGCCAATACCAGCATGGTGGTGCCAGCATCATCAGTCAATCAATCAATCAAAATTTACTTATAAAGTCCTTAATCAAAAATGTCTCAAAGGGCTGCACAAACCACAACGACATCCTTGGCTCAGATCCCACATCTGGACAAGAAAAAACTAAACTCTATGAAAACAATGACAAACCTTGGAAGGGACCGCAGATGAGGGGACCCACTTGGTGACCGGTGCAATGGATGCCAAGTGATCACGACTTGATGTGAAAGTCCAGTCCATTATGAGACCAGCAGGGGATCATCTAGCATGTAGACAAGTCAGCAGTGCAGAGATGTCACCAACTGATTCATAGAGCAGTGGTCTATCCTGGGTCCCGACTTTGAACACCTAGCACCTCATCTGTGGTCACCTAATAACCTCTCCACGCAGAACAGGGGGGAAGAGCAGAAAAGAGAGACATCAGATTAACTGGTGTAAAAAAGGATCAATTTAAAAGCCAAATGAGTTTTAAGATGGGACTTTAAATGGTTCTACTGAGGTAGTATCTCTAACTGTTACCTGCAGGGCATTCCAGAATACTGGAGCCCGAATACAAAACGCTGTAAATTCTGCAGACCTGGAGGAATGGGACACATTTTAGCAATATTACGGTGATGAAAGAAAGCTGTTTTAAGTAACACTCTTTTGAGTGACTTAAATGAGAGAGTTAGGTCGAAAATAAGGCTGAAATTCTTTACCGAATCGCTTTGTGTAATTGTTTGGTTGTCGAAAATTAAGGTTGTTTTATTAAATAGGTGCCGGAGTCTAGGAGAACCGATAATCAGCATTTCCGTTTTCTTATCGTTGAGATGCAAAAATCATGCTGTGGGGATGCTTTTAAGCGGCAGGAACTGAGAGACTAGTTAGGTTAGGGGAAAGATGAATGCACCAACGTATAGAGACATCCTAGATGAAAAACACGACTTTCCATCCAATCTGATTGAGCTTCAGAGGTGCTGCAAAGAGGAATGGACAAAGAGGAAGTTAAAGTTAAAGTAAAGATAGATAGATAGAGACAGACAGACAGACAGACAGACAGATAGACAGATAGACAGATAGACAGATAGACAGATAGACAGATAGATAGATAGATAGATAGACAGATAGATAGATAGATAGTACTTTATTTATTCTTTCAGGAGAGTTCCTACAGGAAAATTTAAATTCTGGGAGCAGTGTAGAGTTGGGATCAATTCAAAAGTAAAAAGTAAAGCAAATAATGGGGGTATAAATAGAAACAAAATAGAGAAATATTAAAATAAGAATAAAAATAAAAAGCAACAATAGGAATAAAAATATCACAGTAAAATAAGAATATAACAAGAGAAACTAGGCAGTAGTGACCATGTTATGAAAAAGTATTGCACTGTTACTGTTTTGCATCCCCTATTATCCTAGTACCCCCTGTCCCCCTCTCCAGAGAGGAGTTGTAGAGTCTAATGGCGTGTGGGACAAAGGAGTTTTTTAGTCTATTAGTCCTGCACTTGGGATGAAGCAGTCTAGCACTGAACAGGCTCCTCTGGTTACTGATAACGCTATGCAGAGGGTGACTGGCATCATCCAGGATGCTCACTAGTTTGTCCACAGTCCTCTTCTCTGCCACCGTCACCAGTGAGTCCAGTTTTATTCCGATTGTAGAACCGGCATGCCTGATCAGTTTCTCCAGTCTGGAGCTGTCCTTAGATGTACTGCCACCCCAGCACACTACCATGTAGAACAGAACACCGGCAACCACAGACTGGTAGTACATCCACAGGAGTTTTTTACAAATGTTGAAGGAGCGCAGCCTCCTCAGGAAGTACAGCCTGCTCTGTCCTTTCTTGTACAGGTGGTCCGTGTTAACAGTCCAGTCCAGCTTATTGTCCACTCAAACCCCGAGGTACTTGAATGAATCCACAGTCTGTACCTCGACTCCCTCGATCACATTAGGTTGTGACCTTTGACTCGACCTCCCAAAGTCATTGACCAGCTCCTTGGTCTTTGATGGATTGTAAAGTACCACTGGTAGTCACACACAGACACACACACACAAGGTATGGTTAAATTACTCTCTGCATTGGACCCATCCCCTTGTTCCACCCGCTGGGAGGTGAGGGGAGCAGTGAGCAGTAGCAGTGGCCGAGCTCTGGAATGATTTTGGTGATTTAACCCCCCATTCTAACTCTTGATGCTGAGTGCCAAGCAGTGAGGTAATGGGTCCAATTTTTATAGACTTTGGCATGACTCCGCTGGGGTTTGAAATCACGACCTAGCGATCTCAGGGCGAACACTCTAACCACAAGGCCACTGAGCAGTTTGGAATGGGCCAGACTGTCCAAAGATAGGTGTGCCAAGCTTGTGGCATCGTATTCAAAGACATGAGTCTGTAATTTCATCAACAAAAGCAAGTACTATGAATACTTATGTTCATGTATTTTTTAGCCTTTTTAAAAAAAAAAAATAATTTGCAAAATAAAAATAAAAAGCCTATTGTGTGTAAAATTTTGAGGACAAAAATACATTTATTCCATTTTGGAATAAGGCTAAAACATAACAAAATGTGGAAAAAGTGCTGTAAATACTTTCCGGATGCACAGGAGTTAAATAAGCTGACCCAAATATTAGAAAAGTGCTCTGATGCAATATGTGTTTTAGTAGAACGGAGGTACATTCCAAATATGGTTTTGTGTTAAAAAAAAAAAAAAAAAAAGGATGATGTAAGGAGCATTCATGCGTCAGAGGCTGGCAGCGTGCGTACACAGGAAGTGCCAGAGGCAGCTGGGTACCACGGCAAGATGATGAGGATGGAGTGTGGAGGAAAGAGATGCCCGAGACACGAGGTAAGGCTTGATGCTGCCAGGCTTTTTTTTTTTTTTTTTTTAATGTGGAATGCTAATGATGACAGGATGTTGCAAAAACAACCCCACCTTCTTTTTTCCGAGCCCGCCCTGCCCCCCACGAACACACATCCCCTCCCCATTATAGTCCAATTTTCCTTCCGTCGCCACATTGCTGGCTCAGCACCAACAAAAGCCTTTCTTTTCCTGGCGGAGGCAAGGTCGATTATCACGCCTGCTGCAGGTCAGTGATGCCACCAAGAAGCAATGATGTCACTTGGAAGGCGGCATTTTGAGCTTTTACCACCACGCCGGACACAACATTAGGTACGCCTGTATACTCAAATGATAGTGTTTCAATGATGTTTTTATGATTTTGCACTCTATTTGGGGAATGATTTAGCTTGTTTGCAACAGGGAAGTACAACACACGTTTACACTTGCACAATTCAACATAAAAAGGAGTATAAAGAATCCAAGTTTATTTTATCCGACCCCTTCTTTAAGTACCCCAATTTAGATTCAGACCCATTATAATGAGAAAACAAAAATAATTTGTAGCTGAGTAGTTGGAGTCACTCCAATAACTAAAGACAAATACACCGTAGCAAACTATACATGGAATAAAATAAAATAGACCGCTTTATCGTCGTCAAACATGAGAGCATTACGAAATTACAGGTGGATACTGGGTTAGGTGCAGTTAAAAAGCAAGACAAACAATAACTAGCCATCCATCCATTTCCTACCGCTTATTCCCTTCGGGGTCGCGGGGGGGCGCTGGAGCCTATCTCAGCTACAATCAGGCAAAAGGCGGGGTACATCCTGGACTAACATGCTAAAAATAAAAATATAAATACCAGTACGAACAGCATCTACAGTAATATGTTTATCTCAAATCAACTTCTCTAATTGAAATGAACTGAAATCAATGTATAATTGGGTTAAATTTGAGCAACATTGAAACATGTGAAATACATTTAAAAAAAGAAAAACAAACTTTTAGATCAAAAATACTGGTAACACTTTAGTATGGGGATTGATTGATTGAAACTTTTATTAGTAGATTGCAAAGGAAGAGAATACATTATATGAAACAGTACAGTACACTCTCTGTACAATTGACCACTAAATGGTAACACCCGAATAAGTTGTTCAACTTGTTTAAGTCGGGGTGCACGTTACTCAATTCATGGTGAAACACATATTCACCATTAATTAGTTGCTTATTAACATGAAAATTAGTAACATGTCTCTTAATAAGTACTTAATAATGCCTTATTCTGCATGGCCTTATTATACAACCAGTAAGCCATTAACTAAGAGTCTTCCCTCAATAACCTCAGAATTATTGCTTATAAGTAACCCAGGACCTGTTCTCCTCCAGGACCAGGAGGCATGGGTCGGATCACAGCTGACTCTTCTCACCATGGACACAAACTACTCTCCCCTCTGCCCTCAGGCAGGAGACTACGGTCAACCCAGACCCAGATCTGATAGTTCAGTTACAGCTCATGTTATTCTAGTCTGTGTTATATGTGTTTTATGTGGCACGATTGCGCCAAGTAAAATTTGTAGTTTGTGAACCCTTTCTCAAACAATGGCATTAAAAACTCTTCGGATTCTGATTGTAACCCTAACCCTAACACTTATATGTCCCCCTGGTGTCCAAATAACTCTTTGTTACTTTAATAAGCAACTAATTAAAAGTGAATATGTTCCCTAATATTGTATAAAAACAACACAATAGAATGTACTACTCACAATTCAAGTCCTTTTATAAATTAACATAGTTTTAATGTAAGATAATTAGTTGCCTTGGAGAGTGGACTTCTACGTTATATTTTCCAGCTTTTCTCCATCAGCAACTTTAATTTTTAACTTAAGAGGTTTTGTGCATTCGCCTTTTAAGAATTACAGCCAGGGACAATTCCAAAAGCCCCAAAACAGCGCCAACTGCCCAGGTGGGCCCCAGCGTGATTTGTTTTTAAACGGGGCTCGGAATTTCTAGCAGCACCCCATGAATTTCCCACTAATGTCTTCTCGCACATTTACTTTCCATTGCATCATTTGAGTCTCAGGCTTCATGCCCCAAAGACGCGCGAAGGCATATTTGATGTATAAATAAGTGTGCGCTCAGATGTCTCCCTGTCAAATTAGAGGAGTTCCCTTCCCCCTCCCCTCCCCATCGGTTCATGTTAGGTCAGGGGCACAAGCATGAGAAACAACAGGCCTAATAGTAATAACGTTCAGTTATGCTTGGCACCAATGAATCAATTTAACAGTGTTTGCAGGTCTGCACTCATCATTCTGAGAAATGCATCTCATCTTTTATAAGGTCATTAAAATATTGAAAAAATACATCTTATATCGTGTTGTAAACCGTAATTAAATTGCATCATCAGGATCACCTGCGAGATAAACGCACAACGTGTGCGTGTGTAGGGGTGGAGGGGGATGAATTCCAAGCAGGTGGCCTATGACAATATCTTTTTACATAATCTATGATCCATAAGAAATTCAAATCAGTGCCCCCATAAAGCAGCAATAAGGTGGGAGCCGATATGAGTGCCCTTGCCCTTTCCATAAGGTATCTATATGAATATTTATCATTCTTCCAATTTACACAGCACGGCACATTCATTTACAAGTTAATTAAATGGACGGCTGAATCTGATTTACGCGCTTTTAAAAATGTGTCGCGCCCTCTCATCCCCCTCCATTAGGGTCTTTAAAGGTTTCATCATTTAGAGAAAAACGGACAGTGTCTAACATGACAGCGAAGGTATAAAGGACTATTCAAAGCGGACAAAACCTCAATGTCCTGTCAGCGTAGGAACCCTCAAAGTCTTTCAAAGGAGATCACGGACTTTATAGTCAATATTTTTTAAGCCGTAAACAAACAAACAAAAAGTAATTGTCCTAGATCAAAGCGAATCTACTATCAAGGATTCAACTTTTAATTTGTTTGCAAAATGTCTTTTTTTTGTTTTTGTTTTACTACAGATTATTACAAACATCCATCCATTCATTTTCTACCGCTGGTCCCTTTTTGGGTCGCGGGGGGGGGGGGGGGGGGGGGGGGACTGGAGCCTATCTCAGCTGCATTTGGGCGGAAGGCGGGGTACACCCTGGACAAGTCACCACCTCATCACAGGGCCAACACAGATAGACAGACAACATTCACACTCACATTCACACACTAGGAACCATTTTTTTTTTAGTGTTGCCAATCAACCTATCCCCAGGTGCATGTTTTTGGAGGTGGGAGGAAGCCGGAGTACCCGGAGGGAACCCACACAGTCACGGGGAGAACATGCAAACTCCACACAGAAAGATCCCGAGCCTGGGATTGAACTAAGGACTACTCCGTGACACATTAATCCGCAATTGCAATGCAAGATAGTGCCTGTCTTTTGAAAATATATTTTTATTGTATTTTATTTTTCAAAATAAAAATTTAGTGCACAACTATTTACTTGATCTTTTATTTACACAGGAAAATTTCGCAGAGCCTGGCAATCTATTTTGCGAGGGAGTCTTGCCACACACAATATGGGTGGCACTGGGAGAAAGGTGGGTAAGGTGCCCTGCCCGAAGACACAACGGCAGGGACTATAGATTTGTACCAGGAACCCTTTAAGGTTTTAGACGACCACTCTAATATCTGAACCGGTGATTCTCAAACTGTGGTACGTGTACCACTTGTGGTACGCGGGCTCCATCTAGTGGTAATTTTCCTATATTACAACACGGTGTTACTGTTCAAACTGTGTGTACAGTGGCGAAAAATATGAAATATACTTGATCGATACAAACCTCTGCTGTGTTTTTAATAAATCCTTAGGCCTACTACGCTACTGTATTTTAATGTTGGTCATATTGGTTGTACTTGGAGAGCCAAGTTTTTTTCTGAGATGGTACTTGGTAAAAGAAAAGGTTTGTAAACCACTGAGGTGAGCCATGATGCCCCAAAATTGCAAGGCAAATGCTGCATTAAAAAAAGATAGCACATGTCTTTTAAATAAGCAGGATTTTTTTTGTATTGGTCTATTTATTTTTCATTTCATTACCGCTTTTTAAAGGGGAACATTATCACAATTTCAGAAGGGTTAAAACCAATAAAAATCAGTTCACAGTGGCTTATTTTGTTTTTCGAAGTTTTTTTCAAAATTTTACAATAACAAAAAAAACCTGGCAGCTCAGTCGCCAGAATATTACCATAAAATTACCACCAAATTGTACACTTGAACTCACAATTAGTAGAACCTATTCGACGGCATTCCCCATTTCATCGCCAGAACTGCTGAGCTAGCTTCCGGGGTTGGCTGATATCATCTCACAAGATGCAGTTTCTCTTTAAATATTTTCTGAAAATGGCCTTGCAAATATATATCTGCCACCTAATCAACGTTTTCATCTGCTAACGGTCCCGATGAGTATCCAATCATACCACAGGACGCGTCAACGTCACGTTCAACGTGAGGCCGGCTCGAAGGCCTTACTGACAACAACTCATGATCTGATTGGTTATCACAACTGTCTATCAACTGTATGTCCCCGTTCACTTACAGTGCACGGTCGCCCACATTGTTGATTCTGAAGGCCTCTAGGAGATTTTGTACAGCATGGCAACATAAGCTCGCTGAATTCTGATTGGATACAAACTAAAACTAAAAACAACAGCACGGGAACGAGCATTATATGACATGAAGAGCATATGAATACTTTTAGATATTTAGGGAAAGTATATGAAAAAATTATTTTATCTTTAATTATGATCATGATTTCTGGTTATGTTAGGCCAGCAAAGAAGGCCTTGCTGGCCTTGACGGCACACCACTGGTGTAAACCAATGTGCGCGTCTTCCATGCCTTAACCTGGATGGGATTAATCTTCATTCATATTTGTTAATGCGATCATTTTTTTAATTTTTATTAATCACATGCGTTACCGCGTTAATGTTGACAGCCCTAATATATATATTTATATACAGTGGGGCAAAAAAGTATTTAATCAGCCACCGATTGTGCAAGTTCTCCCACTTAAAATGATGACAGAGATCTGTAATTTTCATCATAGGTACATTTCAACTGTGAAAGACAGAATGTGAAAAAAAATCTAGGAATTCACATTGTAGGAATTTTAAAGAATTTATTTGTAAATTATGGTGGAAAATAAGTATTTGGTGTACCATTCAAAGCTCTCACTGATGGAAGGAGGTTTTGGCTCAAAATCTCACGATACATGGCCCAATTCATTCTTTACTTAACACGGATCAATTGTCCTGTCCCCTTAGCAGAAAAACAGCCCCAAAGCATGATGTTTCCACTCCCATGCTTCACAGTAGTTGTGGTGTTCTTGGGATGCAACTCAGTATTCTTCTTCCTCCAAACACGACGAGTTAAGTTTATACCAAAATGGATACATTGGTGATACAGCAGAGGATTGGAAGAATGTCACATGGTCAGATGAAACCAAAATAGAACTATATGGTATCAATTCAACTCATGTTTGGAGGAAGAAGAATACTGAGTTGCTTCCCAAGAACACCAAACCTACTGTGAAGCATGGGGGTGGAGACATCATGCTTTGGGGCTGTTTTTCTGCTAAGGGGACAGGACGATTGATCAGTGTTAAGGAAAGAATGAATGGGGCCATGTATCGTGAGATTTTGAGCCGAAACCTCCTTCCATCAGGGAGAGCTTTGAATAGTTGACCAAATACTTATTTTCCACCATAATTTACAAATAAATTATTTAAAATTCCTACAATGTGAATTCCTGGATTTTTTTTCACATTCTGTCTCTCACAGTTTGAGTGTACCTATGATGAAAATTACAGACGTCTGTCATCATTTTAAGTGGGAGAACTTGCACAATCGGTGGCTGACTAAATACTTTTTTGCCCCACTGTATATATGTGGTAATGTTACTGTAATGTAAATGTGCTTCATTTATGTGGTACAGTATATGTGTAACAATGCCGTCTTTGTGTTTCCTCTTCCTCCACAAGGTTGCCGAAGGATCACATACATGCCCAGAGGTTTTTTATATTCTGACAAGACAAGCGCAGCAACTTTCATGGAAATGTGCATCTTCATTTCCGACACACAACTTGGCTGTGATGTTATTCCAAGTTCCAACACCCGAGGTAAATGGAACGCAGTATTAGCTCAATACATTTTCTAAGTAGCTTGCCCATTATTGACGCTCGCGCCAACTGCGATGGTGCGCTGGGAACGATCCAGATGAAAGAAAATGATGCAAGACGTTTTTCTATTGAAGATACAAACTATATTGCTAAAAGTATTTGGCCACCCATCCTAATGATGAGAATCAGGTGTCCTAATCACTTGGCCCAGTGTATAAAATCAAGCACTTAGGCATGGAGACAATTTCTACAAACATTAGTGAAAGAATGGGCCGCTCTCAGTTATTTCCAGCATGGAACTGTCATAGGATGCCACCTGTGCAACAAATCCAGTCGTGAAATTTTCTCGTTCCTAAATATTCCAGAGTCAACTTTATTATAAGAAAAGTGAAGAGTTTGGGAACAACAGCAAGTCAGCCACCAAGTGGTAGGTCACGTAAACTGACAGATACGGGTCAAAGACTTTCTGCACAGTCAGTTGCTACAGAGCTCCAAACTTCATGTGACCTTCCAATTAGCCCACGTGCAGTACGCAGAGAGCTTCATGGAATGGGTTTCCATGGCCGAGCAGCTGCATCTAGGCCATACATCACCAAGTCCAATGCAAAGCGTTGGATGCAGTGGAGACGCCTTCTCTGTACCGATCAATTACGCTTTTCGTTGGAGGTTGCCAGGAGAACGCTACATTTCGGACGTTGTGTGAAATTTGGTGGAGGAGGAACTAATTTGTGGGGTTGTTTTTCAGGAGTTGGTCTTGGCCCCTTAGTTCCAGTGAAAGGAACTTTGAATGCTCCAGGATACCAAAACATTTTGGACAATTCCATGGGACGGCACTTCAAGTTCATATGTGAGAAAAAGGCAGGTGGCCAAATACTTTTGGCAATATAGTGTAGCATAGCTCCATTTTGTGACTGCATGGCTTCTTCTCGATCAATAATGTAAATGCTGGATAGACGATATGTTTCTACTATTTTGTTTTCTGACGGTACAACTTTGTGCATGCTATCAAGTTTACCCATGTTTTTATTAATGCAAACATTTTAGTACGGGGGTGGCCTAAGTGGGGCCCGAGGGCCAAATTTGGCGCATCGTGTCATTTCTTTTAGCCCGCCAAAGGGTGACTAGCAAATTCAATACATATTCATACTTACTTCTTTCAAGCTGCACAATCATTGAAGGTACACGCTACCTTTTTTTTAATCACATGCACGAGAGCCTGCATTCTCGTTGTCTCTCCTTCGACAAATGGACAGTTTTTCGGTAAGAAGAATCACAGCTGACCTGGACTTTCTAATGTTTTCTTGCCATCTGAGATGTATTGAATCCGAAATAGCTGCAATCAATTTCTCTTAACCCTTGTATTATGTTGGGAAAAATTACATTGATTGTGTTGTGGGTCGTTTTGACCCGTACTGTGTAAATGCACTCAAAACAGTCAAGAAAATAGGTTAAACCAATAATTTTTTTTAGGTTATATAAACATTTAGAAAAGTGACATACAATACATTTTTTATTCCAATTGTATTATGTTAAGGGTCAATTTGACCCATTTCAGTTTTGTGTTGATCAAAGTACTGGTTATCCTTTCTTTTTCTTGCTGAAATCTGGTGACTTTTCCTCATTTAGGGTCATGAACTGGTGTGTAAATCTGGACACTTTGTTGTGTAGTGGAATGTTTGTGCAGAGTTTGTATAAAAAGATGATGTTGCGAGTCATTTTGACCCAGGCGCTTTAATGTGGGTAAATAGCTGTTCAGATCCAAAAATAAACATGTCTCCTTGATGTACTTTTTTACTTTGATGTACAATTGTTTGTATTTTGATTGTCTCTGAGACCCAGAGCCAGGTGTGTGAAGAGAGGGAAATTTTTCACACTTGTCCTTGTCTCCTCAGATGTCATCCTTCTGGAGCTAATTTGTGGTGAGTTTGTCAAAGAGATGACATGAGAACAGTGACAAGGACAAGTTTGAGAAAGTTCCCTCTCTTCACACACCTGGCTCTGGGTCTCAGAGGCAATCAAAATACAAACAATTGTACATCAAAGTAAAAAAGTACATCAAAGAGACTTGTTTATTTTGGCTATTTACCTACATTAAAGCGTCTGGGTCAAAATGACCCACAACATCCTCTTTGTATACAAACTCTGCAAGACATTCCACTACTAAACAAAGTGTCCAGATTTTACACACCAGTTCATGACCCTAGATGAGGAAAAGTCACCAAATTTCAGCAAGAAAAAGAAAGGATAACCAGTACTTTGATAAACACAAAAACTGAAATGGTTCAAATTGACCCTCAACATAATAGAAGGGTTAATGCAGGGGTCGGCAACCCGCGGCTCTTTAGCGCCGCCCTAATGGCTCTCTGGAGCTTTTTCAAAAATATATGAAAAATGGAAATGATGAGGGGAAAAAAACCATACTTTCTGTTTTAATTTGGTTTTTGTAGGAGGACAAACATGACACAAACCTCCATAATTGCTATAAAGCACACTGGGTTTTTTATATTAAACATGCTTCACTGATTTGAGTATTTGGCGAACGCAGTTTTGTCCTACTAATTTTGGCGGTCCTTGAACTCACCCTAGTTCGTTTACATCCATAACTTTCTCCGACTTTCTCAGACGTGATTTATGCCACTTCTTTTTCTGTCTTATTTTGTCCACCAAACTAATAACGTTATGCATGAAGGCACAAAGGTGAGTTTTGTTGATGTTATTGACAAATGTGGAGTGTGCTAATCAGACATATTTGGTCACTGCATGACTGCTAGCTAATCGATGCTAACATGCTATTTAGGCTAGCTGCATGTACATATTGCATTACTATGCCTCATTTGTAGCTATATTTGAGATAATTTAGTTTCCTTTAAGTCCTCATAATTCAATTTATATCTCATGACACACTATCCGTATGTAATATGGCTTTTAATTTTTTGCGACTCCAGACAGATTTGTTTTTGTATTTTTGGTCCAATATGGCTCTTTCAACAATTTGGGTTGCCAACCCCTGGTATCCACGTGTGATTTCTACGAGTGTCTGTACATGTAGAGGAAGGAGAAACATGGGCATGTCTGGATGACTCGCCTCCATATTTCTAGTGTTTACCTCCGAGTGGAAACAAGTTGTTATGAAACTGGCTGTGTCGCGTTCTTTCAAACGTCACTTCTTGTGTGGGGCGCAGCCTTTCTGTCGTCACTTCCTCTCCGAACTCAGTTTGTAAACGGTCAAATTCAAAGCTAAGAGCCGGATATTCAAGAAATACACGGCGCACTTACTCCGTGTAAAAAATTATCCAAGGGCAACCTTAAACGATGGTTTAGTGTGGCCGAAACGGGGCATAAGCTAAATAATTATTTGTTTAAGGAGTTATCCGGCTTAATGTAGAACGGGCCTAAAGGAAGACTTTTTTAATTCCATGTTTAATCCGTCATTCCTGTCTCGGTGGTTACACTGTCACATCGCGGAAAGATGACTTTCACAGGCTTCATAAAGCAGATTACAATCGGCAATCTGATGAGATCAGATTAGAGACAAGCAGGAGGGATGTGGCGGGGGTTAAAGATTAGTCTGTTGCATATGTATGAGTCGTAGTCAAACGGGGCGCTACATGACGAGGACTAACAGACGCATAGTCTTCCGCCAAGCGACGACGCCTCATCTCATTAGCAAAACAGATTAAAGACAAAATCCCGAAATTGTTGTGTTTTTGCAAATCCATCAGTATTTTTTTTTTTCAGGCCTTTAATTGAATAGATTAACCACTGTAGCAGCTTACTCTGTTAAAGATGAGGGTTCAGTCAGCCACCCCAAAGACCCCTGACCCCTCACTCCCCCCTTCAGTGTGCGGCTTAACAATAACGACAGTATGTTGAAGTGCCTTCATTAAGGACCAAAATGTAATCCCCAAAATATGTTTTTCTATGTTTGTCACAACGAGATTAGACAAGGAAGAAACAAGGTTCAACAGGAAGTAATTCAATTTAATGGCCATGGCAATGGAACCACTCACTATTTTTGGCTCTTTACATTTTTGCCCATAATTGATTACATTTTCAGATCAACACCACAGAAGGGAGAAATTTAAATTTTCTGGCAGTTAATTTCTAGAAGTCATTGATCTTTTTCAGACTGCACCGGAGGCGAGGATGCGTCGTGCACTGATGGAGAATTTTGCCGTTATCGGACACGCTTGCATTGGGAATTATGCGTTTGACGACATGGGTCAACAGGAATAATAGAAACATTTATATATTATATATTGGCAAGATGGCGGCGCCCGGACGGGCTGCGACACTGCGGTGCTCTTGCTAAAGATGGAACATTTGGCGGAAATGCCGGACAGTTCTGCAGACTTCATGGCTGGCTCGCATCGTGGTCACTCCGTGATCACGTACGACCGCCAGACACTTCTGGATATGGACATATTGGGCCGTTTTGGACTGATAGACGCGGGCGTGCTAAACATGCTAACTAGCATGGGGATTCGTCGGCGGCTACGTCCAGCGGCCTGTGAAGCAGCGGAGTCTAGTAGCAGCGGGGGCCGTCTACGGAGCAGACGCCAGCGGTGTGATCGGAAACGCGGATGTCGAGCGGGGCTAAAAACAAAGCAGAAGGCTAATCCCCACAGAACACCACTTTCCTCCATCCCGAAGACGGATTTAGATGGAAAATGCGAGACTACTGGTCTGGGTAAGGAGTCTGTTAAATTAGAACAAGTTTTTTCTGCTTTGAGTGTTTCAGAGTTGGACATGTGTTTTACTGAGGTGGCTAACTATGATGCGTGCAGTTTATCAAAGCAACAAACAAACAATCGGAAAATCCCCGTTACTGAGGTGGCTAACCATGATGCGTGCAGTTTATCAAAGCAACAAACAAACAATCGGAACATTCCCGTCGTATCAATTCCTAGATATGGTCGTAATTATACTGAATGCACTGGGCATAATAAACACAACATTATTAATATTGCTACTACGGATAATTTGATCAAAAATTCCCTAAAACAGCCCACTACCTATAATATAGGTTTTTTAAACATAAGATCATTGTCTCCCAAAACGTTGTTAGTTAATGATATTATCAGAGACAACAATCTTAACGTCATCGGTCTCAGTGAAACCTGGCTTAAACCAAACGACTTTTTTGCGCTAAATGAGGCATGTCCTCCTAACTTTACACATGCGCATATTGCCCGTCCGCTTAAAAGGGGTGGGGGGGTCGCACTAATATACAACGAAAACTTTAACCTTAGTCCTAACATAAATAATAAATATAAATCGTTTGAGGTGCTTACTATGAGGTCTGTCACACCGCTGCCTCTACACCTGGCTGTTATCTACCGCCCCCCAGGGCCCTGTTCGGACTTTATCAATGAATTCTCAGAGTTCGTTGCTGATCTAGTGACACACGCCGATAATATAATCATAATGGGGGACTTTAATATCCATATGAATACCCCATCGGACCCACCGTGCGTAGCGCTCCAGACTATAATTGATAGCTGTGGTCTCACACAAATAATAAATGAACCCACGCATCGCAACGGTAATACGATAGACCTAGTGCTTGTCAGGGGTATCACCGCTTCCAAAGTTACGATACTCCCGTATACTAAAGTATTGTCCGATCATTACCTTATAAAATTCGAGGTTCAGACGCATGTTCGTCAAACTAATAATAATAATAACTGCTATAGCAGCCGCAACATTAATACGGCCACAACGACAACTCTTGCTGACCTACTGCCCTCGGTAATGGCACCATTCCCAAAGTATGTGGGCTCTATTGATAACCTCACTAACAACTTTAACGACGCCCTGCGCGAAACCATTGATAACATAGCACCGCTAAAGTTAAAAAAGGCTCCAAAAAAGCGCACCCCGTGGTTTACAGAAGAAACTAGAGCTCAGAAATTATTATGCAGAAAGCTGGAACGCAAATGGCGCACGACTAAACTTGAGGTGCACCATCAAGCATTTAGTGATGGTTTAATAACTTATAAACGCATGCTTACCTTAGCTAAAGCTAATTATTACTCAAATCTCATCCACCGTAATAAAAACGATCCTAAATTTTTGTTTAGTACGGTAGCATCGCTTACCCAACAAGGGACTCCTTCCAGTAGCTCCACCCACTCAGCTGATGACTTTATGCAATTCTTTAGTAAGAAAATTGAAGTCATTAGAAAGGAGATTAAAGACAATGCGTCCCAGCTACAACGGGGTTCTATTAACACTGACATGATTGTATATACGGCGGATACTGCCCTCCAAAATAGTTTCTCTCGTTTTGAGGAAATAACATTAGAGGAATTGTTACAACGTGTAAATGGAATAAAACAAACAACATGTTTACTTGACCCTCTTCCTGGGAAACTGATCAAGGAGCTCTTTGTATTATTAGGTCCATCAGTGCTAAATATTATAAACTTATCACTTTCCTCGGGCACTGTTCCCCTAGCATTCAAAAAAGCGGTTATTCATCCTCTTCTTAAAAGACCTAACCTCGATCCTGACCTCATGGTAAACTACCGACCGGTGTCTCACCTTCCCTTTATTTCAAAAATCCTCGAAAAAATTGTTGCGGAGCAGTTAAATGAACACTTAGCGTCTAACAATCTATGTGAAACCTTTCAATCCGGTTTCAGGGCAAATCACTCGACGGAGACAGCCCTCGCAAAAATGACTAATGATCTATTGCTAACGATGGATTCTGATGCGTCATCTATGTTGCTGCTCCTCGATCTTAGCGCTGCTTTCGATACCGTCGATCATAATATTTTATTAGAACGTATCAAAACACGAATTGGTATGTCAGACTTAGCCCTGTCTTGGTTTAACTCTTATCTTACTGATAGGATGCAGTGTGTCTCCCATAACAATGTGACCTCGGACTACGTTAAGGTAACGTGTGGAGTTCCCCAGGGTTCGGTCCTTGGCCCTGCACTCTTCAGCATCTACATGCTGCCGCTAGGTGACATCATACGCAAATACGGTGTTAGCTTTCACTGTTATGCTGATGACACCCAACTCTACATGCCCCTAAAGCTGACCAACACGCCGGATTGTAGTCAGCTGGAGGCGTGTCTTAATGAAATTAAACAATGGATGTCCGCTAACTTTTTGCAACTCAATGCCAAAAAAACGGAAATGCTGATTATCGGTCCTGCTAGACACCGAACTCTATTTAATAATACAACTCTAACATTTGACAACCAAACAATTAAACAAGGCGACACGGTAAAGAATCTGGGTATTATCTTCGACCCAACTCTCTCCTTTGAGGCACACATTAAAAGCGTTACTAAAACGGCCTTCTTTCATCTCCGTAATATCGCTAAAATTCGCTCCATTCTGTCCACTAAGGACGCTGAGATCATTATCCATGCGTTTGTTACGTCTCGCCTCGACTACTGTAACGTATTATTTTCGGGTCTCCCCATGTCTAGCATTAAAAGATTACAGTTGGTACAAAATGCGGCTGCTAGACTTTTGACAAGAACAAGAAAGTTTGATCACATTACGCCTGTACTGGCTCACCTGCACTGGCTTCCTGTGCACTTAAGATGTGACTTTAAGGTTTTACTACTTACGTATAAAATACTACACGGTCTAGCTCCATCCTATCTTGCCGATTGTATTGTACCATATGTCCCGGCAAGAAATCTGCGTTCAAAGGATTCCGGCTTGTTAGTGATTCCCAAAGCCCAAAAAAAGTCTGCGGGCTATAGAGCGTTTTCCGTTCGGGCTCCAGTACTCTGGAATGCCCTCCCGGTAACAGTTCGAGATGCCACCTCAGTAGAAGCATTTAAGTCTCACCTTAAAACTCATTTGTATACTGTAGCCTTTAAATAGACTCCCTTTTTAGACCAGTTGATCTGCTGTTTCTTTTCTTTTTCTTCTATGTCCCACTCTCCCCTGTGGAGGGGGTCCGGTCCGATCCGGTGGCCATGTACTGCTTGCCTGTGTATCGGCTGGGGACATCTCTGCGCTGCTGATCCGCCTCGACATCTCTGCGCTGCTGATCCGCCTCCGCTTGGGATGGTTTCCTGCTGGCTCCGCTGTGAACGGGACTCTCGCTGCTGAGTTGGAACCGCTTTGGACTGGACTCTCGCGACTGTGTTGGATCCATTGTGGATTGAACTTTCACAGTATCATGTTAGACCCGCTCGACATCCATTGCTTTCCTCCTCTCTAAGGTTCTCATAATCATTATTGTCACAGACGTCCCACTGGATCATTATCGTCACCGACGTCCCACTGGGTGTGAGTTTTCCTTGCCCTTATGTGGGCCTACCGAGGATGTCGTGGTGGTTTGTGCAGCCCTTTGAGACACTAGTGATTTAGGGCTATATAAGTAAACATTGATTGATTGATTGATTGATATATATTTTTTTTAACTAGACCATGATGGGGGTTTTAAACACTGCAGTTATTATTCAGCAGTGATATAAATACAAGTGCTATGAAAATAAGAAATAAAAAGTATGTGCAACATTGAAAATTTCAAGCTTAACAAAAGCACCGACATTACGCAAAATCTTACGGTCCAAAAAATTTATTGTGGAGGACATTAAGCTGCACTCGTGTGAGAAGTTTCAAGTCAATCAGATTTATCAAACTTTTCAATTCTGAACTATTGTGGCTAGAGATGTCTGATAATATCGGCAGTCCGATAAATGCTTTAAAATGTAATATCGTAAATTAAGTTCTGAACTATTGTGGCTAGAGATGTCTGATAATATCGGCAGTCCGATAAATGCTTTGAAATGTAATATCGTAAATTAAGTTCTGAACTATTGTGGCTAGAGATGTCTGATAATATCGGCAGTCCGATAAATGCTTTAAAATGTAATATCGTAAATTATCGGTATTGCTTTCAAAAAGTAAAATTTAGGACTTTTTAAAACGCCGCTGTACGGAGTGGTACACGGACGTAGGGAGAAGTACAGAGCAGTTGCGCCTCCCAGTCATACTTGCCAATCCTCCCGATTTACTCAGGAGACTCCCAAATTTCAGTGCCCCTCCCGAAAATCTCCCGAGGCAACTATTCTCCCTAATTTCTCCCGATTTCCACCCAGACAACAGGCTCTGCCTTTGCGTGCCAGCCCAATCACATAACATCTACAGCTTTTCACAAACACACAAGTGAATGTAAGGCATACATGGTCAACAGCCATACAGGTCACACTGAGGGTGGCCGTATAAACAACTAACACTGTTACAAGTATGCGCCACACTGTGAACCCACACCAAACAAGAATGACAAACACATTTCGGGAGAACATCTGCACCGTAACACAACATAAACACAACAGAATAAATACCCAGAACCCAAAGCACGATGTTTCCACACCCATGCTTCCCAGTAGGTGTGGTGTTCTTGGGATGCAACTCAGTATTCTTCTTCCTCCAAACACGATGAGTTGAGTTTATACCAGAATGGATACATGGATGATTCATCAGAAGATTGGGAGAATTTCATGTGGTCAGATGAAACCAAAATAGAACATTGTGGTATAAACTCAACTCGTCGTGTTTGGAAGAAGAAGAATACTGAGTTGCATCCCAAGAACACCACACCTACTGTGAAGCATGGGGGTGGAAACATCATGCTTTGGGGCTATTTTTCTGCTAAGGGGACAGGACGATTGATCCGTGTTAAGGAAAGAATGAATGGGGCCATGTATTGTGAGATCTTGAGCCAAAACCTCCTTCCATCAGTGAGAACTTTGAATGGTTGACCAAATACTTATTTTCCACCATAATTTACAAATAAATTATTTAAAATTCCTATAATGTGAATTCCTGGATTTTTTTTTCACATTCTGTCTTACAGTTGAAGTGTACCTATGATGAAAATTACAGACCTCTGTCATAATTTAAAGTAGGAGAACTTGCACAATCGGTGGCTGACTAAATACTTTTTTGCCCCACTGTATATCTGCTTATAGTCCGGTGCGGCTAATATATGTAAGTCTTTTTTTCTTCTAAAATTTGTTGGGTGCATCTTAAATACTGGTATGCTCTATAGCCCGGAAAATACGGCACAATCATTTACGTATACATATGGTCGTACTTTTGTTCACGATGACGTGTCACACACGTGTTCTCATTTCACAGCTCAGTGAGGGACGTCCTGTATCAGACGTGCACATTGACATCCAACGTGCGACCGCACATTGAGCAGCAGTAAAGACGACAACAACAGCAAGCGATTAAATCGATATGAATGCATGTGCTATTCCTTCGGCGTGATGCCATCATCCGTCATCTGTCACAATTACGCCTTGTGCGGCGGCGTCACGCCGTTTGACAGAAATGACAGTGACGCATGAGGCCCTCCGTGCTGTCGTCTTATTAACTAAATAAAATATGAATCTCGATGCTGGGCTCTGTCCAGTCAAGGACGTTGGACTCGACTTTGATGTTTAGACTCACCACCTGTATTTTTCCATGGCGCTATTTATTGACTAAATGATGGAGTCCACATTTGGAGCAGCAGGAGGAAGGCGGAAGGGCAAAGTGGGCGGAATAAATAGTATTGAAATGGGAAATTATCTAATTGGGAAAAGTAGGATGCTGCTCATTTGTGTGTGTGTGTGTGTGTGTGTGTGTGTCATAAATGTTGTCCTCTATCCTGAACTAAACCCCAGTGATCACAGATAATACACAATGGATACACACTCTATTAACACCCCAATGTGCAACACAACCTAATAATATAATCAGACTTAAGGGAGACTTTATAAACATTGAATATGGAAAAAGGGAAGATAACGAATCATGCCATTGTACCGAGAAACACGTACAATACAATCACTATCTTTACAAACTTGTCAGGCTATACAAAGGGAGGAAACATTCTACTAACTGTCCCACTTTCACATGGACGAATGACGGATATCGGTATGGAACCTAATGCCATTATTGATGGTACTGGACACTCATTTGACATGCATTTTTTTCCTGTTGAAGCATGCATAAACATCCGTATACACTACCAGTCATAAGTTTAGAGACACTTTTTCGTGCTATTGGATGGAAAAGTGTCCAAACACTTGTGGGGGCACCCACATGGACACAGGATAAAAGTGTGTGTCCATGGAAGATGTACTTCACACTAACCCTGGACAAGTCGCCACCTCATCGCAGGGCCAACACAGATAGACAGACAACATTCACACTCACATTCACACACTAGGGCCAATTTAGTGTTGCCAATCAACCTATCCCCAGGTGCATGTCTTTGGAAGTGGGAGGAAGCCGGAGTACCCGGAGGGAACCCACGCATTCACGGGGAGAACATGCAAACTCCACACAGAAAGATCCCGAGCCTGGATTTGAACCCAGGACTGCAGGACCTTCGTATTGTGAGGCAGACGCACTAACCCCTCTTCCACCGTGAAGCCCGTAAGAAAACATGATTTAATTTAAACACTAAAACAAGAACAAACAAAAGAGTACTAACAAAAGGCGCGCACAAGGCAGAGAACAAACTTGGCTGTGAACAAAAACACTTACTGTGACACAAAGGAACTATGGCATGAGCAGAGTGAACAGAAGTAGACACAGCTATAACGATAAGTAATAATGACATTGACAGGTAGTGGTGACAATAATCCAGCACTGACTGGAGGTGAAGGCAGCTTTAAATAGTAGCTGGCTGATTGACACCAGGTGTGGCCAGATGCCAATCAGCCACACCTGGGGAGACACAGCCCTCAGGGAGACAAACAGGAAACGGACAAAATAAGAGCGCTGACAGGAAACAAAGACAAACGCAGAGGAAAAACTAAAACATGGCCAAACTGTCAGGGACAAGCCTGACAGAAATAGTGTAGTATAGTAGCTCACGTAAATAACTTTTGTGCTAAAGTCCATCCATCCATTTCCTACCGCTTGTCCCTTTTTCAGGACCAAATAAAATACACATAAATGCAGTAATTCCAACCAGTGCTATCTGGCTTGTGCTAAAGTAGAAGTAAACTAGAATCATGCGACAAATAAATTATTAACAATCAGGGTCGATAAACGTGAAAAAAACATTAATAATTTGTAGACTACACCTTAGATATTCATGCACACACAGAGCGCTGCAAATTATTTCCGATAAATTGGACATTAAAACGGCTTGTAATGAAAAATACTGAGATGCACACACACTCGGTAATATCATATGTATTTGTAATCATATATGCACATGCACGCGCTCCCAGTGAAAGAATCAGTCATAAATAGCACATCCCCAAATTACACATATATGTTTACTAGAAATGTGTATGTAATATTTATATTCATAATGAGATTTGTTTAGGGCTCCAGAGAGCACGTTGAAGCAAATCAATTCCATTTGAGGATGTTTGTATTTATTATTACAAGTGAGACCTCCACACCAAGCGCTGTGTGCAATTAAAGTGTAAGTGATAGGTAATATGTATCGTCACTGCAACACACAGGCATGAATATATAATGAACACCGGATTCTAAATCTTTCTACCATCTCATTCTTCACCCTTCCTCCTCTCTGTCACACTTGGGCCCTTTTAAATATGAAACATTTAACAGGCGTCTTCTCAAGGTTTTACTTTCATCTTCTATTGCATTATCTTCATTCATTCAATAGCTTTCTCTTTCAGCTTGCTGGTGGGTGGAGATCGCAGAAGATCACATTTGTACTCCGCAGTCGAGCGGTGGGGGGGGGGGTGGTAAAATACTTTCCCAGTGAAGTCAGGGGCTGGTGGAGGACGTGTGGGCTGTGGGCGTCCGCACGTTTTGGTAACAGCAGTGGGAGTGGGAGGATGTGATGTGAGGAGGTGCACAAAATATCCTCCATCCTTCCCGCACAAGTCTATTTTCGAATGGCTAGCATATTCCAAGGCCAGCTTTTGTTTGTCAAATGTAAGAAATCACTTTGAAAGGTTGCATTTAGAGATGTATATTTTAAGAATTGTATAAAAAAAATCTACCTTGAAAATCTTAGGAAATTTTAATTACATTAAAGACTGAAATTGGTTCATATCTAGTATTTTCGGTCCTAAAACATTAAATAATGCTTATAAATTGAATCAAATGCAGACATGTGGGGGGGTGTACCGTATTTTGTCGGAGTATAAGTTGCTCTGGAGTATAAGTCGCACCTGCCAAAAATGCATAATAAAGAAGGGAAAAAACATATATAAGTCGAACTGGAGTATAAGTCGCATTTTTGGGGGAAATTTATTTGATAAAACCCAAAACCAACAATAGACATTTGAAAGGCAATTTAAAATAAATAAAGAATAGTTGAGTTGAGGTGAGTTTAAGTTTTTTTTGAACATGCAAGCATACAACATGATACATCACAATTTCCAGTTTCTCTTTTAAACATGTTCGAAAAGAGTAGGAAGAAGCAGAGCTTATTCAATCCTACCCCCTTTTTTTTACATAACAGTTGCTAAATTTTTTGTTCACTTCCTGTTCTCAATGTAATCACAATATACTCCATAAGTATCCATCCATCCATTTTCTACCGCTTATTCCCTTTCGGGGTCGCGGGGGGCGCTGGCGCCTATCTCAGCTACAATCGGGCAGAAGGCGGGGTACACCCTGGACAAGTCGCCACCTCATCACAGGGCCAACACAGATAGACAGACAACATTCACACTCACATTCACACACTAGGGCCAATTTAGTGTTGCCAATCAACCTAACCCCAGGTGCATGTCTTTGGAAGTGGGAGGAAGCCGGAGTACCCGGAGGGAACCCACGCATTCACGGGGAGAACATGCAAACTCCACACAGAAAGATCCTCAGCCTGGAATTGAACCCAGGACTGCAGGACCTTCGTATTGTGAGGCAGACGCACTAACCCCTCTGCCACCGTGAAGCCCCACTCCATAAGTAATCACAATAAAAATAAATAAATAAATTGGTGAAGTAAGTTTTATTCCATACGATGAGATAGGTAAGATTATTTTGAGAATGAAAGAATGAATGGTGAATAAATTCAGAAAATTTGTCTTGGTTCTTCTTTTTTGTACTTTGTAAACAGTTCCAGGTTGAAGAGTTTCTTGAAGTGGATTATATTAGTACATTGATTGCTTTGCTTAATCCATCCATCCATCCATTTTCTACCGCTTATTCCCTTTCGGGGTCGCGGGGGGCGCTGGCGCCTATCTCAGCTACAATCGGGCGGAAGGCGGGGTACACCCTGGACAAGTCGCCACCTCATCGCAGGGCCAACACAGATAGACAGACAACATTCACACTCACATTCACACACTAGGGCCAATTTAGTGTTGCCAATCAACCTATCCCCAGGTGCATGTCTTTGGAAGTGGGAGGAAGCCGGAGTACCCGGAGGGAACCCACGTATTCACGGGGAGAACATGCAAACTCTACACAGAAAGATCCCGAGCCTGGATTTGAACCCAGGACTGCAGGACCTTCGTATTGTGAGGCAGACGCACTAACCCCTCTCCCACCGTGAAGCCCCACTTCATAAGTAATCACAATAAAAATAAATAAATAAATTGGTGAAGTAAGTTTTATTCCATACGATGAGATAGGTAAGATTATTTTGAGAATGAAAGAATGAATGGTGAATAAATTCAGAAAATTTGTCTTGGTTCTTCTTTTTTGTACTTTGTAAACAGTTCCAGGTTGAAGAGTTTCTTGAAGTGGATTATATTAGTACATTGATTGCTTTGCTTAATCCATTCCATAATTTAATTCCACATACTAATACACTGAAGGTCTTAAGTGTTGTTTGTGCGTGCAAATGTTTTATATTACATTTTTCTCTAAGATTATATTTCTCCTCTTTTGTTGAGAAGAATTGTCGTGTATTCTTGGGAAGCAGGTTATAATTTGCTTTGTGTATAATTTTAGCTGTTTGCAATTTCACTATGTCGTGGAATTTCAGTATCTTTGATTCAATAAATAAAGGGTTTGTATGTTCTCTATATCCAACATTATGTATTATTCTAACTGATCTTTTTTGTAACACTGTTAGTGAATGAAGTGTACTTTTGTAATTATTTCCCCATATTTCTACACAGCAACTCAGATATGGTAACACTAGTGAGCAGTAGAGAATATGAAATGATTTTTGGTCTAGAACATATTTGGCTTTATTTATTATTGACGAGTTTCTTGCTACTTTATGTCGTATATTTTTTACATGAGATTTCCAGTTCAATTTATCATCAATCATTATACCTAAAAAATTGGTTTCATTTACTCTTGCAATTTCTATTCCATCTATTTGTATTTGTGTTTGACTTTCTCTTCTACTGTTACCAAATAGCATTATTTTAGTTTTATTGAGATTCAATGATAGTCTGTTTTTGTCAAACCATTTTGTTAATTTGTTCAGTTCTTCTGTTATTATTTGTATTATCTTCTGTGTGTTCTCTCCTGAACAAAACGCTGTTGTATCATCCGCAAATAATACTAACTTTACATCTCTTGTAACTCTACAAATGTCATTTATATAGAGATTGAATAATTTAGGTCAATCAATCAATCAATGTTTACTTATATAGCCCTAAATCACTAGTGTCTCAAAGGGCTGCACAAACCACTATGACATCCTCGGTAGGCCCACATAAGGGCAAGAAAAACTCACACCCAGTGGGACATCGGTGACAATAATGACCCAGTAGGACGTCGGTGACAATGATGACTATGAGAACCTCGGAGAGGAGGAAAGCAATGGATGTCGAGCAGGTCTAACATGATACTGTGAAAGTTCAATCCATAATGGATCCAACACAGTCGCGAGAGTCCAGTCCAAAGCGGATCCAACACAGCAGCGAGAGTCCCGTTCACAGCGGAGCCAGCAGGAAACCATCCCAAGCGGAGGCGGATCAGCAGCGCAGAGATGTCCCCAGCCAATACACAGGCAAGCAGTACATGGCCACCGGATCGGACCGGACCCCCTCCAAAAGGGAGAGTGGGACATACAAGAAAAAGAAAAGAAACGGCAGATCAACTGGTCTAAAAAGGGAGTCTATTTAAAGGCTAGAGTATACAAATGAGTTTTAAGGTGAGACTTAAATGCTTCTACTGAGGTGGCATCTCGTGTTACCGGGAGGGCATTCCAGAGTACTGGAGCCTGAACGGAAAACGCTCTATAGCCCGCGGACTTTTTTTGGGCTTTGGGAATCACTAATAAGCCGGAGTCCTTTGAACGCAGATTTCTTGCCGGGACATATGGTACAATACAATCGGCAAGATAAGATGGAGCTAGACCGTGTAGTATTTTATACGTAAGTAGTAAAACCTTAAAGTCACATCTTAAGTGCACAGGAAGCCAGTGCAGGTGAGCCAGTACAGGCGTAATGTGATCAAACTTTCTTGTTCTTGTCAAAAGTCTAGCAGCCGCATTTTGTACCAACTGTAATCTTTTAATGCTAGACATCGGGAGACCCGAAAATAATACGTTTCAGTAGTCGAAGCGAGACGTAACAAACGCATGGATAATGATCTCAGCGTCTGTAGTGGACAGAATGGAGCGAATTTTAGCGATATTACGGAGATGAAAGAAGGCCGTTTTAGTAACGCTTTTAATGTGTGCCTCAAAGGAGAGAGTTGGGTCGAAGATAATACCCAGTTGTAGCAGTGTGTTCGCCTCGCTTCACGTATTGTTCCCTGTTCGTTAGATAACTTCTTATCCAATTTAAAACTAACTCTCTGATGCCATATTGTTCTGGTTTTTTAATTAAAATATTGTGATTAATTGTGTCAAATGCTTTTGTTGGATCCATAAACACTGCTGCCGCACAATTTTTACTATCTATTGCATTGGTAATAGTGAACAACAGTTTGAATAAGTGTACGTTATATGACGCAGAAATAACCAACTGAGAAGGTGCCTGGTATGTTAACGTAACATATTATGGTAAGAGTCAGTCAAATATAGAACATGCTATACGTTTACCAAACAATCTGTCACTCCTAATCGCTAAATCCCATGAACTCTTATACGTCTAGTCTACTACGTGAATTAGCTAAATAATATTAACAAACCAAGAATTAGGAACAGCCAAACTGGAAAACGGGAAACCGGATCCTGCAAACAGGAATTAGCAACAAAAAGACTGCACGCTGCAAACAGCTACAGGTTCTACGAAAAGCATTAATGACAATAATCCAGCTCTGACTAGAGGACAAAGCAGGTTTAAATAGGATCGGGCTGATTGACACCAGGTGTGGCCAGGTGCCAATCAGCCGCAGATGAGGGGAAACAGCACTCAGGGAGAAAAGCAGGAAATGACCAAAATAAAAGCGCTGACAGGAAACTAAGACATACACAGAGGAAAAACTAAAACAAAACCAAACTGTCAGGGACAAGCCTGACAGTTGTGTGTCAGTGTATTAACGTGCCGGCTGGAATAAACACACGCTAAGAAATAACTCCGTGCGTGCCTAGGGATAAAGGAGATATATTTAATAGTCTCCTTTTCAGGTGAGAGAGAACACTAAAGGCAGTAGCTTTAAGGCACGCCCCCAATATTGTTGTTTGGGTGGAAATTGGGAGAAATTCGGGAGAATGGTTGCCCCGGGAGATTTTCGGGAGGAGTACTGAAATTTGGGAGTCTCCAAGGAAAATCGGGAGGGTTAGCAAGTATGTGTATTAGAATGCATAACGAGGTGTCCGTGCCATATTATTGGTGTTCTGCGGGGGGTTTGGTTAGTTCCTGTCCTGTGCTTTTATTTTGGAGACTTTTCCTGTTGTTTTATTGTGACTGCTTCACACATCTTTGTTACGGATCATTTCTTCTCACCTTTTTTCTGTTTGCAATCAGTTCTATTTAAGATGAAGGTGAACCACCTTTTATTTTCAGGACATTGTTTGTTGATGCTACTATCTTTGATCCTCTGATGACCAAAGACAAACTTTTTGGACGCTTAATGCAAGTAACTCGAACTGTGTGGACGCCGTCAGTTCCACATTCCCTGTAAGTGTTTCGGCTTTTGTTTTGTTTCGGCGTAGCCTGTCTAGTCAGAGCACTACTCCGTTGGTCTCGCTTTTAGTTCGTTTTACTACCACATGTTAAAGTCACGACAACTTCCGGCGTCTCCAGTGACGCAACGCTCAACTTCGCATGACAGAATGTCCCTACAATGAATGGTGGCTCACCCTCAACTTAAATAGAACTGAATACAAACAGAAAACAGGTGAGGGGAAATGCTCTGTGACAAAAATGTATGAAGCGGTCATAAAAAACAGAACAGGGAAAATCACCAAAATAAAAGAGCAGGACAGGAACTAACCAAAATCACAGCAGAACAGAGAAAAAAGGGCACGGCTTGGTGTAAACAGCCGTGACACGAGGGCCTGTTCTGTGCTCAGTCAAGGGTGTAGTTTCATTTTGATATGAAGAAAAATAAAACTTACATTTTAGCCACCAGCGTTTAAAATTAAATTAAAAATGCTACCAAAAGAGGTAATTTTATTCATACAAAAAATGCAAAAGAAAAAAAAAAACATACCGGCAATACGTACTGATAAGGGTAAAGACCATTCAAATTGTGAGATTAAATTAAAATTAAAAATGACAGTGTATTAAATTAAACAACATTGAATTAAAGTTAAATTCAATTATAATTTATTGGCAATGGAAGGTTATTAGAATACAATTTTTTTTAAATTATATTTTATTGGTAGATTGATTTAATATGCTAGAAAAGCACAAAAAAAATACTGGCAAGACACACTGATGAAGGTAAATTGTGAGAATAAATAAGGGTAAAAAAAATTATATATAGGATAAATGGTAGATATGTTTTGTTAAGTTAAGTTCGTTAATTTAATACAATCTAAAATAATTGCAATTTAATTTAATTTTAATTTATTAGCAATATAAGGGTATTAAAAATGATGATTAATAATCTATTGTCATTCGGAATACACAAAAGATTGTTTTTTATTGCTAGATTAATTTAATATTTGTGTCTTTTAAACATACTGACTTGATATTTGGGTGTTTTTGGAGGCATGATAAAATGGTCCATTTCAGAATCAGAATCACATTTATTGGCCAAGTATGATTAAGACACAAAGAATTGACCAAAATACAATAAATGCATGTCTAATTTCGGCTGTGGTTTGGTGTATTTCTGTATTTATTTAGGACGTTAGCATGAATATCATCTTTATTGAAAGCATGAATAAACAATAATTGTGTTTTCACATTATTTTTGAATCAAAAAACAGTTAGTTTATGCAAATACAAGTAATGTCCTGGCTGGTGCACCAACGTCATAAAATCATTAGAGTAGATTATCAAAGGTTGCCATAGCAACGGCAGAGATGCTTGTCTCCTTACTTCATATCTTAAATAATGTTTTTTGCATCTGCATATTCATGCAGTAATACGTAATGTCTTTTTAAGGCTTGCAGACAAGATCTTCATCACCGATTTAACCATCAGGTCTAATATAGAAGACTGTAAATGACGCGCCTAATGATACGTTCAGTTAAATCCCACATTTATAGTAGCTCTGTAAAAGAATTTAGTGAGCAATGCAGCAGCTAATGAAACCTTGGCCTGAGAGAAAGGGGGAAGGGAATCCCAGCAAACCTGAAAATATATTTAACCACTAACATGAACAACCATTAACATAGCAACATTTCACTACTTCTGTCGTCTCTTCAAGGGCTTTCAATGAAGTGTTAGGCTTGAGAACAGGTTAGTAAATATTTCATGGTGAGGGTATAAACAAAAGTGTATGCTGTTGGCTCACAGGCGATCCATATGGCAGGACTGGGTGTTTGCGCACATGTAATCGTGAATACCATTGACTTATAGCTGATAACAATCCAAATAATCACCACGAATATGCTAATAGCTGCATGTCAGAGGTCAGGACCTTCACGAGCACGCATTTACCAACTGCATGTGCACGGAATAAATTACTGTTTGAAAGCAGAATCATTGTAAACACATTTTCATGGGATTACCGGATTTTTACACTTTTCTTACACACTAAACGGTAACATTAGCACTGATGCCACTGCTAAGAAGACACAGAAAATATATTAGCTTGTCCAACAGTATAAATCACACTTTGATTATCCAGATTAAGTTTAATTATATTTAATTTCAATATATTATGTAATTTTATTTTATTTGTTTTTTTTGCTTAGCTTGTTGTGATTGGTTTTGTTTATTTTCATTTAATTGTATTTGTAATTTAATTTAATTTAGTGTTCTGTTGTGTTTTTCTTAACTTGTTTCTTTTTTAATATATTTTATACCATTTTATTAGTAATTTAATTAAATTTATTTAATTTTAATTTGGTTTGATTATTTTGTATTTGGTGTTTTGTTGTTTGCTTTAATTGGTTTTGTTTCTTTTCATTTAGTTTTATCTGTAATTTAATTTAATTTAGTGTTCTGTTGTGGTCTTTTTTATATTTGGTTTTTCCATTAATTTAATTTAGTGTAATGTTCTGTTGTGTTTTCCTAATTTGTTTCTTTTGGGGTTGTTTTTTTTTTTTACTTTTTATATGTCATTTAATTTTAATAAAATGTTGTGCTTTGTAATTTTTTTCACTTTATTTGTAATTTAAATTAAATTGATTCATATATTCATTTTTAATGCTTTATCTTTTATCAGTTAGTGTGTTATGTTTGCTTACTTTGTTTTGATAGATTTTGTTTCTTTTCGTTTCATTTTATTGGTAATTAAATTTAATTTATTGAATTGTTGTGTTTTTCTTAATTTGTTTCCTTTGTTTTTTTTACATTTAATTTCATGTTATTTTTAATTTGATTTTAATTAATGTAATTTACTTTAGTTATATTCAATTTAATTGTATTCAGTGTTTTGTTTGGTTTAATTGGTTTTGGGTTGTTTTTATTTGGTTTTAGATGAAATGAAATTTAATTTAGTGTTCTGCTGTGTTTTTTTTTTTTCAAATTTTGTTTTATCTGTAATTTAATTTAATGTTATGTTGTGTTTTTCTTAATTTGTTTGTTTTGTTTTTTACAATTTATTATGTAATTTAATTGAATGTAATTTAATTAAATGTAATTAAATTAAATTGCTTCTTCATTTTATTTTCAATTGTATTTAATTTGATTCATACTCTCATTGTTAATGCCTAATCTTTAGTTAATTATTGTTTTATTTTTACTTTATTGATATATAGATGTGCTCTTTTTGGTTTTAAAGGTTGTGGCATTTGGTGGGTCAAAGGTCAGGGGCCATCTTGCGTACACTTAGCAGCTGCACGTGGAATAAATTACATTGGAAAAGAGAATCATTACAAATACATTTGCATGACTTTGGGATGTAAAGAAATGCATTTCTGCAGGTCATCTTGGCAGTGATAGCGAGTGGGCGGGGTTCTGCTATGCAAAAAAAAAAAAAAAGAAGGTAGAATTGACAATGTGTGACGGCGCTGAAATGGCTTTACCCCTACCCTCCCTTTTTGTACGCCTTCACTTGTCTTCATCAGAGCCAAAGCCTATTGTGTTGTTACACACTGTTAACCTTTAATAAATACACAGCTCGCCACTGTCAAAATCAATTCTGCTCATTTGGAAACTTTCAGTCAGCCGAGGCTCGCAAGCTGAATCATTCGCACCTCGCACGCGCTTCACCAGCCACGACGCCCGGTCTTGCTTCATGAAATACCTTCATCTTTCCATTAAGCTGCTGAAAGGCAGATGCTCAGAACTGACAATGTCAGCAGCAGCAGAAAAATTGAATTGGATTGAAGGCACAAAATTACAAATATTGAAATACCACCTAGAAGAATAATTGAATTTGATTGTATTTTATTGCATTTAATGTAAGATGGTCAAAGCAAGAACCCAATTGTTTTTAAAAGGTATATTACTCAGTATGTTAGTGATGTCAAATCAGGCCAAAAGGTTGAGTACATCTAGACTACAGTTTATTTTAAGTGGCCACAACTTGAATTGATTTTCAAAGACTCCGGCTTATTAGTGATTCCTAGAGCCCAAAAAAAGTCTGCGGGCTATAGAGCGTTTTCCGTTCGGGCTCCAGTACTCTGGAATGCCCTCCCGGTAACAGTTCGAGATGCTACCTCAGTAAAAGCATTTAAGTCTCACCTTAAAACTCATCTGTATACTATAGCCTTTAAATAGACCTCATTTTTAGACCAGTTGATCTGCCGCTTCTTTTCTTTCTCCTATGTCCCCCCCTCCCTTGTGGAGGGGGTCCAGTCCGATGACCATGGATGAAGTACTGGCTGTCCAGAGTCGAGACCCAGGATGGACCGCTCGTCGGGACCCAGGATGGACCGCTCGCCTGTATCGATTGGGGACATCTCTACGCTGCTGATACGCCCCCGCTTGAGATGGTCTCCTGTGGACGGGACTCTCGCTGCTGTCTTGGATCCGCTTTGAACTGAACTCTCGCGGCTGTGCTGGAGCCACTATGGATTGAACTTTCACAGCATCATGTTAGACCCGCTCGACATCCATCGCTTTCGGTCCCCTAGAGGGGGGGGTTGCCCACATCTGAGGTCCTCTCCAAGGTTTCTCATAGTCAGCATTGTCACTGGCATCCCACTGGATGTGAATTCTCCCTGCCCACTGGGTGTGAGTTTTCCTTGCCCTTTTGTGGGTTCTTCCGAGGATGTTGTAGTCGTAATGATTTGTGCAGTCCTTTGAGACATTTGTGATTTGGGGCTATATAAATAAACATTGATTGATTGATTGAATGATTGTGTTGTAGCAAAGCAAGACGCCGATTTGTGTATAAAAAAATATATAAAATTCAAAGTATGTTATTTTTTAAGGCCAAATACAGTTGATGCATTATCAAAAAAAGAACCCCATTGATTTTAAATTACACTGTATTCAAGATACTTGAGGTAGCAGAGGTCAAGGGTCAATGAATGATCACGTTTTAAATGGTGTACTGTTTAAAACCATTAAATATTGTAATTGTATTGACAAGGAAAGTACCCTATTAATTTAGAATAATATGGGATTCACTTAAAACTTAACCTCTAAAGGCCTTCGTGGCCACATGCGTGGACAGCACCTTCTAGCACTTATTTCCAAAATTGTGTACACTACCGAATTGGGGTCTTACGGACGCTTATGTGGACACTTATACTGCCATCTGGTGGTGTCAGAAGAGTATAACATACAATGGAATTTGGAAAAAAAAGTGTAAAAATCAGAATTAGCATGTCACTGAACATGAAATACACTTTTGTTACTTATGGATTAACTACATCATATCATAGTTTTTATTCTAATTAGGGTCCAATAAGGCAATAATAATAGCAAAGAGAAATAAAAAAAAGCATGTAAATAAAAAGCTTGGGCCTTAAAAGGTAATTAAAGGGGAACTGCACTTTTTGGGGAATTTTGCCTGTAATTCACAATAATAATGAGAGACAAGAAGACAAAAGGTTTAGTTTTATTCATTCTAACATGTAAAAATCGGCTAGCGATGCAGCTAATGGGAACGATCAATTCTACTGCTAAATCACTTCAAAAATGCATTAAAAAACATCAAAAACACTTCATGTACGTTGCGTTACCTGTATAATAACCGAGTTGTAGCGACATTGTTATTGTAAGCGCAAACACTGAGGAACACTTTTTCTAGCGTACCAACACCTTGACATGCTTTGGCATTAGCCGTAAAAGCTTGCTACGGCAAGAGATAAGCTAGTAACTGCGTCAGTACGAAACGCATTTAAGTTTTTAATGCACAACACAATGCTATTGGATGCTAATCTGTACTGACTGAAAAACATGAACTATAATAGTACAGTATCTGTAAAGTGTTAGCCCACATTTCACGTATTGTTTGTACACAGCTAGCTCGACAGTGTATGTAGTCTGAAAAACATGCATGACGTGCTGCATGTATCAAGATCATTATTAAAGTGACTCACTCGATGGACAGTTGTTCGTTTGGCCCAGCTGGCTGGGGACATTTGTTTACGCTTTATGTGGGTAAGCACTCCACTTATGTCGAAATAGCTTGGCTTCAAGTTCCACATTTACTGCCTCAAGTCACGCCGACTTCACTCTCTCGGCTTCCGTTTCACCCTTCCTTTGGGCTGGCCTCTATAAGCAGCAGTTCATCCTCCATATATTCAGCTTCTAAAAGATAAGGTTGCGAATCGGTATTTGTTCAAAAATAGTCGTCTTTCTTGTCTGTTACCAAGTCTGTTATGATTAGAAAACACTCACATTTGTATCCGGAAGTAAGAACACTCATTTGTGTTCCCGAAGTCGGAAGTGTGTTGCTATGGAAACAAAAATCAATGCACGGAAGAAAAAATTACCAAAATGCGGAAAATATTGTGAATATCATATATTGTTAGGAACGTGTCTGTTACTACATTCTGTATATAGACTTGCAGTGTGTATATAAAATGTTGCTGGAGGGTTTTTAATTTTTTTTAGAGGGCTTTGAAAGTTACAACGGTGACTGCCATTAGCCGCATCTTCCAAGTGTTTTTTTAATCATTTTTATAGTCCTAAAAAATCTCTCATAATGATTGTGAATAATAAGCAAAATTACAAAAAAAGTGCAGTTTCTTTTTAAAGTACCATCGATTAAAGATGGAATAAACACTAAATTTAAGGGGTCCGTTAGTGATAACAGTCAAGGACTGTAACATAGGGGGAAGAATACAACTGATTTTAAATAAATATTTCAACTTCAGTTATTGTAGTGCCAAAGCAGGAACTCCATTTATTTTGAAGGCAATTGGATTCAACACTCTTAAGCTAGCAAAGGTTAAGTGAAAGTCCGTTTTAAGTGCAGGGTTTCTACGGGGGATTAAAAAGCATTAAAAGTCATTCAATGGATTTTGCGAAAATCAAGCCATAAATGGCATTATAAACCACTAAATGCGATGTCCAGAGGCATGAAAAATGTTATACAATTGTAGGACTTGGCCGATCCAATCCATCAAACGATGAACGAAAATGACCTTAACAACGTTGTGGTCCTCGATAAATTGCTATGTCTGTCTGTGTGTTTCTTTTCTTCGTCTGTAGATTTAAAACTGGATACAAGAGGTCTTGCTAGGTCCGAAAACGAGAAAAGCAATGCCTTAATATTGGCTACTCTGCTGGACAACAAAATTAAACAGCTGCGTGGGCCCAAACATTGCCATTCTTTGGTCCTTAACTCTGACATCATGTCATGTTATGAGGAATCTGAGCTTGTTACCATACACTACTACTTTATTTCAATTGTCTCCAGTTTCAACATACATGAGCTTAAGTGGCTAATATTAGCAACTATCATCACGCAGGCAATTCATGTGACCTACAGTGGCCTAGGATGGACAAAGAAGGCAATTCTAACGACAGACCACTACTATTCCCAAAGTAAATGAACAATAGTTCCTTCAGATGCCTGACTTTACACATAACTTGTTATCTACTGTATCCATTTTAAACAACTGATAGGCTGTAAAATACTATCTATTCAAGATCGACTCACTTTATTTTTAATGCATCTTATTGGCATTTCCCCCAAATATCACTCCATGACATGTATTTTTCAAAAACCCTTATATCAATCATCCATTTCCGAACACATGCATCAGTAGCATTCCTATTATGATGTTCATTTATTATTCCATAAAATATTTTAACAGTTGTTTTTTTTTACTTTTATCCGATTAAAAAACAAATGCTCCAGTTTGTGGCTATTGTACTTTCAGAGAATATGCAATTTTACAGCATGTTTTAAAGAGATGAAGTAAAATAAAAATACTTCTGGGTATATGATATTGATCAACTAATTCAGAATTTTAATGTTTATTTAGAGGCTTAAGTGCAATACCCCTTTAATCGTTTTTATTGAAGGTACAGTGTGATGATTGACAGGCGGAACCGCTTAATTGGCTATTGTCTGCGACCGCGCACAAAGTCAGAACACTGGATGCTACTACAGGAAAATAAGTAAACAAAAATAAATTCTCAGATGTAACAGTTTTGCAGGCCAATTCTAACTCAATAGTTCCAACTATTTGAGATTATCATTGCCAAATGCTTACAATTAATTGGATTACACATAATTTTAAGCTTTTGACTATATACAATAAATATCTGGGGTCAGACACGGGCATTAAATTTTTTTAGGTGGCATTAAAAAGCCTTAATTAGATTTGCTGATAATTGTAGAAGCCCTGAAGTAGCATCTGGAACTGGCATAATATGCCAAAGCAAGAATCATATTGCTTATTCCACTGTATTTGTGTTTTAAGGTACTCCAGAAGGCTAAGGTTGATGGACAAATATCAATTTAAAGTAAATTATTATCAAGTGGTTTCCTAGTCAAAAAGTTTTGACAAATTGTCCTATTGATTTTGAACTTCTTTTTTTCTATTCATTATATTTATTAAGAATCACAATATTTCATTCAAGACTGCTAAAAAAAACTAATATTCTTCAAGAACCAAATTGATTTGGGAAGGTCAATGTGGTAAGTACTCTGTTTTTCTTTAAACATTTGTTTATTGGGTTTTATACACATACAGTTGACAGGAATAGTAAAAAAAAAATCAAATGTTGATTTTACCCCCAACAAATAAAAGTAAGTGTATATATAATATTGATAATGATAATTCAATAAAGAGAAACCACTGACTGAGATCAACATAAAACCACACACAGCTGCATTTCTGAATACCCCCAGAGAGACACAACAACCAACAAGTACACAAAAGGCTCATCAACCACCCACATTTCAATTGTGGTTCAATAGGGGTTAACTTTGAGATCAGTCTCTCCTACATATCTCGGAAAGGCACCCCATAGTTCTTGAAACTTTACAATGTCAGCCTAATCTTCTCCAGTTTGAGAAAATACACAACATCTGTAATCCAGGGGGTGTGGCAAAGATGTGCTGTTGCCTTCCAAATAAACAGAATGAGTCTTCAAGCCAACAAAGTAGTGAATGCTCCTTTATTCTTTTTGGATTTGTTAAGGGTAGAAGTCTGAGGTGCTACTCAAAAAAGTGTTACAAATGTTTGGACAATAGCTGTTCATGGATGGGCAGAGCCAAAACATTTGTATCCTGTTGAGACCGATCACATAACACAGATATGCCATCATATAGCTTCACTAATCGCACCTTGGTATAATACCTAAAATGTATTAGCTTGCATTGGATGAGGCTGGGTCTAGCCCAAATAGACATATGAACTCTACTTAAGATCTCCATCCAGATATCGTCAGACAGACTTATAGCAAAAATATATATAGCCTGTATCGGTTTGGGACATCTCTACGCTGCTGATCCGCCTCCGCTTGAGATGGTTTCCAGTGGACGGGACTCTCGCTGCTGTCTTGGATCCGCTTGAACTGAACTCTCGCAGCTGTGTTGGAGCCACTATGGATTGAACTTTCACAGTATCATGTTAGACCCGCTCGACATCCATTGCTTTCGGTCCCCTAGAGGGGCGGGGGTTGCCCACATTTGAGGTCCTCTCCAAGGTTTCTCATAGTCAGCATTGTCACTGGCGTCCCACTGGATGTGAATTCTCCCTGCCCACTGGGTGTGAGTTTTCCTTGCCCTTTTGTGGGTTCTTCCGAGGATGTTGTAGTCGTAATGATTTGTGCAGTCCTTTGAGACATTTGTGATTTGGGGCTATATAAATAAACATTGATTGATTGATTGAAACTCCATCCAGAGTGACTTAATTGAAGTCAGAGAGTCAGGGCGCATTTGGTTATAGAAATGTGTAGTTGACCCTTTCAAAGTCGGAAGCGGTGTCAGAAACACATCTATGTCAGTCCGTAAGTCCAGGAAACTAGGGAAAGTATTGCAAACAAAACTGCGGATCTGTAGATTTCTAAAGAAATGTTGCTTACGGAGTGAAAATGTAATACAAAGTTGATGAAAAAAGGCAAAAGTGTTGTCAATTTACAAATATTTAATATTGTTGATCCCCAGACTTGACCACCTTAAAAAGGTACTATCGACAAGAAAGAGAGGGAAAAGCATGATTAACAGTAATGGGTGCAAGACTAGTAATAGCGCTTAAACTGAACCCAAATCCTGAATGAAAATTTTACGATTTAATATTTTGTGAATGAGAAAGTAGATGAGTGAATTGGAAAGTGAAGCAGAGCTCTGAGACAGTGGTTCTCAACCTTTTTTCAGAGATGTACCCCCTGTGAACATTTTTTTCATTCAAGTACCCCTTAATCAGAGAAAAGCAATTTTGGTTGGAAAAAAATAGATGAAGTAAAATACATCACTATGTCATCAGTTTCTGATTTAATTAATTGTGTAACAGTGCAAAATATTGCTCATTTGTAGTGGTCGTTCTTGAACTATTTGGAAAAAAAGATATAAAAACAACGAAAAACTTGTTGAAAAATTAACAATTGATTAAATTATAAATCAAGATTTCTACACATAGAAGTAATCATCAACTTAAAGTGCCCTCTTTGGGGATTGTAATAAAGATCAGTCTGGATTCATCAACTTAATTCTAAACATCCATCCATCCATTTTCCACCGCTTATTCCCTATGGGGTCGCTGGTGCCTATCTCAGCTACAATCGGGCGGAAGGTGAAATACACCCTGGACAAGTCGCCACCTCATTGCAGAATTCTAAACATTACATCACAAAAAAAGAAATCTTTAACATCAATATTTATGGAACATGTCCACAAAAAACTCTAGCTGTCAACACTGAATATTGCATTGTTGGAATAAACGGTAGAAAATGGATGGATGGATGGATGGATGGATGCATTTCTTTTCACAGTTTATGAACTTACATTTATATTTTGTTGAAGTATTATTCAGTGAATATATTTATAAAGGATTTTTGAATTGTTGCTATTTTTAGAATATTTAAAAAAAAAATCTCGTGTACCCCTTGGCATACCTTCAAGTACCCCCAGAGGTACGCGTACCCCTATTTGAGAACCACTGCTCTAAGAGATATTGGTTTGGCTGAGTTTGCCATCCACAGTGGGGGAGGTTTAAATGCGTCATATTGCAGCCAATATTTAACAATTACAAGGTTGGTGGCCCCGTAATAAAAAATATTCAGTTTTTCTAGCATTTTTAAGATCCTGGTCTTTACCAAGAATCCTACTGATTTTGAGTGGATTTGACTCAACACTGTTCAGCTAGCTGAGGCAATTATTCTTAAGCGAAAACACTATCGATTTAAAAGTCCACCAAGACATTGAGATAGACAAGGTCAAGGTGTCCTAGTCACAGGTTTTTTTTATTTTTAAATGTTGGAACATTTCTGAAGCTTGAACCCTATTGGATTTGAAGGAATGCTGTTTTCCTGACCAGAACGCTGTTCATTGCAGGGCAGACCTCCGCCAAGGCTCAACTGTTAACAATACAGCTGAAGAGGTAAACAGGAGGTAGAAAGGTGAGAAAACTAGTAGTCTCCCTTCTATTTGATCCCCAACCTCCCTGAAACGTTGAAGGACAGACCTTGCGCCGCGATACTGCCGAGCCAGCACGCGAGGTCACGGCGTAAGCACATTTTCTGCCGCGCTTAAGCCACTGTTGGAAAACAAGTTGCTCCCTTGAGGGTCCCCACATGTCCTCCTCACACCCACCCCGACCAACAAACACACCATCACAGGGCATAAGCGTGCGTCTGCGAGCGTGTTTGTACACGTGCTGTTGTTGATGCAGGTGTTAGTGAGGCCTTCACACGAGGGCTAATGGAAGCAGCCATGAACAACACAACATGAACAGCACAACAACATGAATAACACAACGGTAACACAGTCTGCTGGTGACCGCACATTTGCTCAATAATTCAGAACCTTGCAAGAAATCAACACTTCGACCCCGCAAACAACATTGTTGCTCCGTAATGTGCTGCTTTCAGTATTGCACACAGAAATATACAATAAATCCAACAAATAATATGGCAAAAAATATTTTACAAATACATACTTGCCAACCCACCCGGATTTTCCGGGAGACTCCCGAAATTCAGCGCCTCTCCCGAAAACCTCCCGGGACAAATTTTCTCCCGAAAATCCCCCGATATTCAGGTGGAGCTGGAGGTCACGCCCCCTCCAGCTCCATGCCCACCTGAGTGACGTGTCGACAGCCTGTTTTCACGTCCGCTTTCCCACAATATAAACAGCTAGCCTGCCCAATGACGTTATAATTGTAGATTGATCGAGGGCGAGTTTTTAGTTTCTTATGTGGGTTTATTGTTAGGCAGTTTCATTAACGTCCTCCCAGCGCAGTAACAATACACAACAACAGCAGTCACGTTTTCGTCTACCGTAAAGCAGTTCGTCTGCCGTAAACAGCAACGTTGTGACACTCTTAAACAGGACAATACTGCCATCTATTGTACATGCATATGTGACAGTAAAATCTACGGCAGGGGTCACCAACCTTTTTGAAACCAAGAGCTACCTCTTGGGTACTGATTAATGCAAAGGGCTACCAGTTTGATACACACTTAAATAAATTGCCAGAAATAGCCTTTTTGTTCAATTTACCTTTAACTCTATGTTGTTATTAATAATTAATGATATCTATCTTTGTGGAAACAGTGATCATCTTAATGATTTCTCCCAATAAATATATATTTTTGATGTCATGTTTTAAATAGGTAAAAATCCAATCTGCACTTTTCTAGCTGTAAATATACTCCTCCCCTCTCGACCACGCCCCCAACCACACCCCGCCCCCAACCACGCCCCACCTCCCGAAATTGGAGGTCTCAAGGTTGGCAAGTATGTACAAATATTTTACAATTCAAGATATATTTAGCTACAAAAATGTAAATAAATGTAACTATTTACAATTATATTTGCTAAAAAAAACAAACAAATAATTAACTACTTATATTACTCCAATTAATATTAAATAATAAATACAATTAAATAAGTAGATATTGACACTGTCTAGTTAATTTGTTTCACACATTTGGGAATAAATAAAGTAATGACGAAAAATATGTATTTCATGAGTGTAAACCTTATTTTTTCCCAGAAATATATTGTAATGTTATGAGAAAAAAGTGCAACTACTATGCGATCCTAGCAGTGATTCGCACAATTATTTTCGGTTATGCCCATAACCAGGAAGAAAAGAACATTTCACCCACACACACATTCTATGTCGCGACTATAAATAGCATCATTTGTCTATAAAATTGTTATAAGTACACCTCTGCATAACATTGCACTATTTTTGGTTATGATTACTGTGTCAGTTTGTTTTGAACATGCATATAATTACAATATGATTCATCATGTTTACAGTTTCTGAAAATGAGTAGGGGGAAACAAAGCTTTGAAAGAAATATAGATCACTTTACAACAAAGAAACATTGTCTTTTTAGCCTGTAATAGAAAATATTCAAAATGCACCAGTTTGCCTGAAATTTAAAAAAATGATTAAGTTCTTATTTAAACTATAAACATTTTTTGGACCGACTTGAACCATTTAATATTGAAAATAAAAGTAAATAAAGTCAATAATTAATAATAAATTAAAATATATCAACAACATTAACTCAGAAGCACAATATATAAAACACTTCAACCTCCAAAACAAAATTAATAAAACCAATGTTGTAGATTTTTCTAATCAAAATAAGGAAATCAGGATTAATGAGCACGTTTTGTAGTGTCCAATTTATGGAAGTGGGGTTTGAAGCATGATACTGCATGAAACTGATTAAGCATGTTTCCCGGGGTCATACGCACCCCACTGGTGTCGCACTACGCGCCAAACTGAAATTATGTTCAACAATTCTGACAAAAACGTCTTGTCCTCAAAACATTGTTGCAATGTTGGGAAAACATTTTTTAAATTTTCAATAAAATAATGTTCAAATATTTTATTAAAGTATTTTTTTCATCAATAATTGGGTAATATCACAGTATCACATTACCAATATAAAATCTGATTACAAGAATTAAATCTAAATATGAAGAAAAAATATTAAATTACCCTCACCCAAAAAAAAATAATATTATGAAAATAGAATTGTAATTCGCATTGAATAAAGCGTTATTGTTTCATAGACAAATGTTATAATTTGTGAAAAAAGTGTATATTATTAGAATAGTCTTAGTTTTCTAAGGACAAATGTGGTAGTATCACATGGATTAAAGCAA
>NC_084629.1:14088894-14153894 GCF_033978795.1 Nerophis ophidion
CGTAGACAGCCTGGATCAAGAAATTTTCACAATGGATTTTAGCTCCAATCTCGTCCAGGCTCAGAAGACTCAGTGACCTTCTCTCTGTCCCCTGCGCCTTATCGTAGCGTGCTGTTCAGCCGCCGCCTTTGCCAGCTCTTACCTGTGCCACTGTGCCCACCGTATGCCGTAGCCTTGCCTCTGTGATGTCCACAGCCTTGGCAGCTCTCCACTTCCGCCTTGTTCTGATTTCGATCCACACCTGGGCTACCTTTCGGTCACTAGACCCCCGATATTGTAGCAGTTCCTTGGACCGGGTCACCATGAACTGGTTATTGATGGTTGATGGAGCCTTAGCTTGTTGTTCCCCTACAAAACGATGATGCTAAGGCTTTGTAGCAGTCCTAGCCCCCTGCGCAGATTTGTGCTAAGCCTCCTCTCAAAGCTTTCTACTGCTGAAATGGGGACTTCATCAACTAAGAGGGGCCAAAGGAGAGGTAGAATATCATGCCGGGAAATCCAGGCCTTGAACTTGCCAGGGTGGCCAGACTGGCCAACTACGGTTAGCCAGGTCTCCCAACACTTGGTTGGTCGATTATGCGGAGGCTACGTCTCCCAGGCTGCACCTGAACACCTTATCCAAGCTCTTCACAGGGAGTGACGGTATTTTGGTGGTGCCGAGTAAAAAGCAGAACTTGCCAGAAACGTTTCCCTTTTTTAACTCAAGAGACCGCCTCTTACTTCAGGTTTGAAGCTCATGCAATCCCAGGAAATCGTCTCCTTGAGACAGTTCAGGATTCACCTGCAGTCAGGGACAGATGTACTGTAGTTGTTACCGTCAGGTCGTCCATGAAAGTACGGATGGGTGGCAGTCGGACTCCAGACTTGGTGAGGGGCAACATTCATTGATTTCCACAGACTTCACCGGCATATTCATGGAGAGTGCAAAGAGGCTGACGGAGATGGTACATCCAGTGATTATCTCCTTTTCGAGCTTTTTTCAGTCGGAGGTTGTTGTTCCAGAAGAGACTCTCAAGTGGAGGTTAGCATACTAGTCTAGCATGTGGTCTTTGAACTTCTTTGGAATGTGATGCAGGTTCAATGCTTCTTTGAGCAGCCTGTGGGGTATTGATCCGTGGCATTTGCAAGGTCCAGCCACAGTACAGCTAGGTCCCCCTTGTTCTCCATGGCTTCCCTAATAAGCTGTGTGACCTCACGTGTGCTCTAGACACTGGGTTACTTTGGAATCCCTCCTTTCTGTACCGTTGTACTTCAGGAGGTAATACCGTCTGTCAGTCTCCTGACAACAAGGCTAAGGATGATCTTCCCTTCAACATTCAACTACGAGATGGTTTCGGAACTGATCAATGTTCATCGACTTTTCTCCTTTGGGATCCACACACATCCTGTCTCCACTGGTCTGCTAACTCCACCCACATCCAGATCACCTTCAGGATCTTCTTGAGGTGGTGGTCGTTCTCAGCTTTGGAGCAGACAAGTTGTCAGCTACCCTTCTGTCCTAGCAGCTGTTTTGTGAACCCAAATGGGTTCGCTTGGAAGACAGCTGGCTTCAGAGACCTCTCCTTTCTCCTCTTCATATCCCGCTCAGCTCTCCTCAAGGGCGTCAACCTCTTGCGGATTATGCTGCGTAACTCCACAAGAGGATTGCTCTCTTCTTTACTCGGAACCTTAAACTTCTGCCTCAAGCTCTTCAGTTCCTGACTGAGCTGACGGATCTTGCAAGCTCTGTTGTTCATGGGGTAAGGGGGATAGACTTGTTTGCTTTTCTTGTAGCCTGAACTTCTTTGCAGCTAGGCTACATACAATCATGGTCATCATCTAGAGGCGTCATTCAGCTCCTCTTTAGGCAGTTGCCTCCAGGATGGTGTCAGTGTCTTCATCAAAATGGAGCCACTCCTTCTTACTAGTTTGGAGCCACTTAACCCGACAATGTTCTGATGTCCTGCGTCCATCAGGTGCTTGGATCGCCTGGAGGCTCGAAGCACTGTGGGGTGACCCCGGGCCAGGCTGCTCCTGCATCTCACCAGGCATAGTTCCTGTGTACTGGGACTTTACCACCTTGAGCACGCACTTCATCATGGCTTGCAGGTGAATCCCCAGGCATCTTGCCACATATGGATTCCATGGTCATCATCGTGTTTCCATTGCCATTTATCGCTGTCCTTTAATATAACAGGACAAATAATATAGTGTAAGAGTTTGCATGTTCTACCCGTGACTGCGTGGGTTCCCTTCGGGTACTCCGGCCTCCTCCCACTTCCAAAGACATGCACCAGGGGATAGGTTGATCGGCAACACTAAATTGGCCCTAGTGTTTGAAAGTTGTCGGCCTATTTGTGTTGGCCCTGTGATGAGGTGGCGACCCTTCCAGGGTGTACCCTGCCTTCAGCCGAAATGCAGTTGGGATAGGCTTTAGCACCCCTCAACCCAGAGAGGAACAAACGGTAGAAAATGGATGGATGGATAACAGGACAAATCAAGTTTAAGTTTAGGGTTTAATATTAGTCTTTTAAAATAGGGCTGGGGTTTTGTATCATGGTTATACTTAGGAGTTGGGGTTTTAATTTATTGTTTCAGGCTCAAGTTTCAAGTTAGTGTTTCATATAAGCCTTTCAATATAGAATTGAAGTTTCAAAATAAGGCTAGAGTTTTCAATTAGGGTAAGGGCATGAAAGATATGGTTTAATCAAGGGTTAGGGTTTCTAGTTAGGTTTTTTGCAATAACGGTAGAGTTTCAAATCTGGGTTCAAATGTAGATTTTCAAATTAAGTTTAGGGCTTCAAGGAAGGAATATGGATTCAATATAAGGTTAGGGTTTTATATTAGGTATTATTGTCGGTCCATATGCTAACTAGCTAGTTCACTTCCTGATCGACATGTCTCTGTCCCCTCTAACGGTAGGCACAAGTTACGGTAACGAGGTGGACTGGATGGACTCATACGGGGAGGAGCAGCGTCTGTGGCAGCGCATGATTGAGAATCCTGAAGTCCCTCAGGAGTGTACGCTGATGCTGAGGTCCACCATGAGGAAGACCTCCTCATGATCCGGAAGATCATCTTTTCACTTTTCCAGAAAACAACCAGTCATGCCTTTTTAAACCTCTGATTACTGCCAACAACCCACTTCCAATAAGCACATTATTTTTGCGCCTGAATCATTTTAGCATGTAGCTAACTACAGCCAACACACTTTTTTTATCCTATAAAACAAGACGTAAGACAAAGCACTGATAAATGGCGGCAGAGACCCCTTTCGTCCCCACGTGAGCTCTTTTTGCCGTGAAGCACATTCTCGCGAGTACAATGAATGTTTATTTTATTTTAGCATTAGTTTGCTAGCGAGCTAACAGCAGTCACCATAAGAGATGTCCGATAATCTCGGACTGCCGATATTATCGGCCGATAAATGCTTTAAAATGTGATATCGGAAATTATCGGTATGTGTTTCAAAAACTAAAATGTATGAGTTTTTAAAACGCCACTGTGTAGAGAGAAGTACAACGCGCCAATAAACCTTAAAGGCACTGCCTTTGCGTGCCGGCCCATTAACATATCTACGGCTTTTAACACACACAAGTGAATGCAGAGCATACTTGTTCAACAGCCATACAGGTCACACTGAGGGTGGCCGTGTAAACAAATTTAACACTTACAAATATGTACCACACTGTGAACCCACACCAAACAAGAATGACAAACACATTTCGGGAGAACATTCGCACCGTAACACAACATCAGAGCCTGTTGCAGCACTAACTCTTCCAGGACGCTACAATATACAACCCCCGCAAACTCTTACCCTCACCACCTCAACCCCGCCCACCTCAACCTCCACATGCTCTCTTAGGGAGAGCATGTCCCAAATTCCAAGCTACTGTTTTGAGGCATGTTAAAAAAACTAATGCTATTTGTGACTTCAGTATTAAATATGTCAGTGCCATGTTGGCATTTTTTTCCATAACTTGACTTGATTTTTTTGGAAAACCTTGTTGCATTTTTTAATGCATCCAGCGGGGCATCACAACAAAATTAGACATAATAATATGTTAATTCCACAACTGTACATATCGGTATCGGTTGATATCGGAATCGGTAATTAAGAGTTGGACAATATCGGATATCGGCAAAAAAAAACATTATCGGACATCTCTAGTCCCCATTGTTAAAATGATAGTATAAAGGTATAATAAAGCACCCCAGATAGCTTGTTCGTACCAAAGTTGTAAAATGAATCCACTCATCTGTGTTGTCGTCATCAGCATGTTAGCATGCTAACGTTAGCATTTATCTCCAAGCGCCACCGTGCCTACACGCACAACCTCAACCGCTAGCTAGCATGATTTATGAACCGTTAAAAAATTATTTGATAGTGCGTTCGCTTTCCATGCCTGCTGCTTGCATAGGAAATTTAGGGGAAAAAAGTAATTAAAATCCAGCTTCAATGTGAATTAGGTAACACTGCATCAGTGTGCTGAGTCAGCAGCACGGCGGTAGAGGTAACAAGAACAAGTTCCGCACTGATAATGACGTCGTTATTTCACTGCATCTGCAAAAACCTGCCTCCTGTTAAGACACAATTGCCAATATCGTGTGTGTGTAAAACACAACTAATAATAATAATAATAATGATAATTAAACATGGTTTTAGATGAGAAGTTTGTGCAATACCTGACTACTAACTTTTGATGTACAGCATGTGTTTACTTGTGTCCGCTCGACTCATGTCCAACCTATTTTATCTCCTGGCAGAAGTATTTTGAAATTAAAAGGAAAACATTTACACCAATCGATTGTTTTTTGTTTCGGTTTAAAAAAAAACAAAAAATGAGAATGTTCAACAAAAATTTTTGGGGATATGCTGGTCAGAGATCTTCTAAATGACAGAAGCACTCTGCTGTTTTTAGAGATGTACTATAGCACAGAAGCACTCTTGAAGATTTCAAGGATGTACTGCAAAAAAAACGCTGATCAAAGATCTTTTATATAAAAGGATTGCGTTTTTTGTTTTTAAGAATCTACTACACTGGTTACAGATCTTCTGTATGACAGGAGTACTCTGATGTTCTTTAAGATTGTCCTTCAAAAAAATTCAAACACTAGTCAAAGATCCTCTATATGTTAAAAACAAACACTCGTCGAAGATGCTCTATATAACAAGCGCGCTCTGTTTATAAAACAAAAACTGTAGTCAATCATCCTCTATGTGACAAGAGCACACTGAGGTTTAACAAAAAAACTTTAGTCAAAAATCCTCTCTATGACAAGAGCGCTCTGATGAAAAAAAAAATGAAATAAAAACACTAGTCAAAGATCCAGGAGCGCCATGGTGTTTAAAACAAAAATTAGTCAAACGAGAGATCACTGTTAAATAAATAAACACTAGTGAAAGATTATCTATAACAAGAGCATTCTGATGTTGAAAAAATAAAATAAAAAACACTAGTCAAAAGGATCGTCTGTAGACAAGAGCGGCCAAATATTTATAAAAAAAAAAAATCAAAGATCCTTTATGTCACAGGAACGTTCTGATGTAAAATCAACTAATCAAAGATCCTCTAAAATATAACATTAACGCTCTGATGTTTAAACACAACCTTGTCAAAGATCCTCTATATATGAAATTTAAAACAATCATCAAGATCCTCTATGTGATAGGAGCGCTGTTATAAAAATAATAAAAATAAAAGATCCTCTAAATGACATAAGTACTCGAAGATCCTCGAAGTGACAGCAGCGCTATGATGTTCTTAAAAAAACAACAAAAAACCTTATTCAAAGATCCTCTATACAACGTTAGTGTTCTGGTGTTAAAAAAAAGTAAATAAAACAGTAGTCAAAGACCCTCAATATGACGAGAGCGCTCGAATATCAGAAGAAAAAAACCCTAGTCAAAGATCTTCTATGTGACAGGAGCATTCAGATGTAAAAAAAAAATAAATAAAAAAAATAATCGAAGATGTTCTATATAAAATGAGTGCTCTGATGTTAACAAAAAAAAACTTGTCAAAGATCCTCCATATATGAAATGAAAGCAATAGTCAAAGGTCCACAATGTGGAGCGCTCTGGTGTTTAAAAAATACATACAAAAATTAAAGATCCTCTATACAACCTGAGTTCTCTGATGTTAAAAAACACTTGTCAAAGATCCTCAATATATAAACATGAAAACAATAGTAAAAGATCCTCTAAGTGACAGGAGTGCGCTGTTTTAAAAAACAAAACAAAACAACACTAATCAAAGATCCTCTACATAACTTGAGCGCTATGATGTAAAATAAACACTTGTCAAAGATCCTCCATATGACAAGAACGCTCTGTTAAAAAACACAAGTCAAAAATCCTCTATATATAAAAATAAAAACTATAGTAAAAGATCCTCTAAGTGACAGGAGCGCTCTGTTTTACAAAACAAAAGAAAAAACACTCCTTGCCATCTCCGGGTTGGGGAGGAGACCCTGCCCCAAGTGGAGGAGTTCAGGTACCTAGGAGTCTTGTTCACGAGTGAGGGAAGAGTGGATCGTGAGATCGACAGGCGGATCGGTGCGGCGTCTTCAGTAATGCGGACGTTGTACCGATCCGTTGTGGTGAAGAAGGAGCTGAGCCGGAAGGCAAAGCTCTCAATTTACCGGTCGATCTACGTTCCCATCCTCACCTATGGTCATGAGCTTTGGGTCATGACCGAAAGGATAAGATCACGGGTACAAGCGGCCGAAATGAGTTTCCTCCGCCGTGTGGCGGGGCTCTCCCTTAGAGATAGGGTGAGAAGCTCTGCCATCCGGGAGGAACTCAAAGTAAAGCCGCTGCTCCTCCACATCGAGAGGAGCCAGATGAGGTGGTTCGGGCATCTGGTCAGGATGCCACCCGAACGCCTCCCTAGGGAGGTGTTTAGGGCACGTCCAACCGGTAGGAGGCCACGGGGAAGACCCAGGACACGTTGGGAAGACTATGTCTCCCGGCTGGCCTGGGAACGCCTCGGGATCCCCCGGGAAGAGCTAGACGAAGTGGCTGGGGAGAGGGAAGTCTGGGTTTCCCTGCTTAGGCTGCTGCCCCCGCGACCCGACCTCGGATAAGCGGAAGATGATGGATGGATGGATGGAAGAAAAAACCCTAATCAAAGATCCTCTACATAACTTGAGCGCTCTGATGTAAAATAAACACTCGTCAAAGATCCTCTGTATGACAAGAGCGCTCTGTTAAAAAGACACTAGTCAAAAATCCTCTGTGACAAGCTCTCTTTAAAAAAAAAAAGGACCTGCGAAAATGAGAAGCCAATGGGAGGTGCACTATGTTAAAAAAAACAATCTACTAGTAGTGTCCAATGTTTACAGGAGTGCTGTGTTGTTTTTAAGGATGAACTGCAAAAAAATCACTTATCAAAGATCTTCTATATTAATGGAATGCTTGTTGTTTGAAAGGATCTACTGCATAAATGCTGGTCAAAGATCTTCTATACAATAAGAGCACTCAGATGTTCCTTCATAAGCTAAAACAATAATCAAAGATCCTCTGAGTAACAGTAGTGTGCTGGTATTAAAAGGAAAATGTAAGTCAAAGATCCTCTAAATGAAGGGGAGCTGTATCGTTTTTGTTTTTTTTGCAAAAACAAATCAAAGATCCTCTGCACGACCATAGTGCTCTGATCGTGTTTTTAAGGATGTACCGTAAAAGAATGCCTGTTAATGGTCTTATATTACAGGAAAGTGCAGCTTTTAAAAGTCGCTACTGCAAAAACGCCAGTCAAAGATCCTCTATATTACAAGAGTGTAGTTCTAATAGCAAACAGATGTAGTGTTGCACAAACACACAGTGTAGTCCAAAAGTGTGAGAATACATTATTATTATTAATATTATTATTACAGAGGTGGGACATAAATAGCAGAATTGTACACTCCGTACAGTAAAAATACTTTTTTGTACAAAACATTCTTTTGTTTTGAAAAACAATTATTTAAAAAAAGTACAAACAGGAAGAAGACAAGACACAGGAATCAATATGATTGTTGTGACATGTGACTTGACACACACACACACACACACACACACACACACACACACACACACTTTGAAGACTGTGTGAGTTCCTGCACGAGGGTGTGTTGTCTTACCGAAGATGGCTGCAAGTCCAGGGGCCAAGTCCACAGGGGCCCGTTATGATTGACAGTTCTGTCCGGCCGCCTGCTGCAGAACCATCTCGTCTTTACGCAGAGGAAACGTGTCAATGGTGGTGAAGAGCTCGGCCGCCGTGATGGGGAAGGGGTAGCGTTGTTTGTCTGTGCCCTGCTTGTCTACCAAGACCATCTGGAAGGACCTCTGAGGAATCTGGAGCTGTAACCTAGGCAACGCACAGGACAGTCACTACAAAGTACACTAAGTGTGTGTGTGTTCTTGTATTTCTACCCTTCTGGAGACATCAACAATCAATCAATCAATCAATGTTTACTTATATGGCCCTAAATCACTAGTGTCTCAAAGGGCTGCACAAACCACTACGACATCCTCGGTAGGCCCACATAAGGGCAAGGAAAACTCACACCCAGTGGGACAAGTCCACTTCCATAGAAGTACCTTCCATAGGAGGACCGGTGAACAAGTTAGGTCACAGTGGTCCCTAACCTTTTTGTAGCTGCGGACCGGTCAACGCTTGAAAATTTGTCCCACGGACCAGGGTGCGGGGTTTTTTGTTTTTGTTTGTTTTTTCATAAAGAAATCCAATCATGTGTACTTACGGACTGTATCCCTGTATACTGTATTGATCTATATTGATATATAATTTATATATTGTGTTTTTTATGTTGATTTAATCATTTGAAAAAAAGTATTACTTTTTTTATCGTTTTTATTTCTTGTGCAGCCCACTTAGTTTGGACATATATCAACGTCCCAATACAGAAAACCATTGCATCTAATAGAGAATGTCTCATTCGCACCTTTAGTGGTGAAATCTATCAAAATAAGGGGGGGTCCCAAAAAGGAGGGATTTTTCAAATTCACTGTGTCGGTTGTGTGAATGTGAGTGTGAATGTTGTCTATCTGTGTTGGTCCTGTGATGAGGTAGCGACTTGTCCAGGGTGTACACTACCTTCCGCCCGATTGTAGGTGAGATAGGCACCAGCGCCCCACGCGACCCCAAAGGGAATAAGCGGTAGAAAACGCTCCCCCTCTGGTCAACATATGAAATAACAAGTGTGTGTAAAAATTCCAAGTGCTCCCCCCCGGCCAACATATGTAATAACAAGTGTGTGTAAGACATTGGAATGCGCCCACTTAGGCCACATAAATATGTGCATAGAGACATACTGAAATAAATTAAAGTGAATCATGAAGATTGAAAATCAATTACAAACAAAAAGATGAAAGTGAACTAAAAGCAGTCTTTTTCTCACAATGTGTCAACTTTTTTCATATAAAATTGGGAAAAATTTCTCATGTTCTTTCCGTTTCTGTGATATTGCAATATTTTCTCGTGATATTATTAATTTTTTATGTAAAATTATAACCCTTTTAATGCAAAATGGTGACGTTTGTCATATAGAATTCTGACTTTTATCCCAATATTGCCAATTTTTTTGTTGCTCTTGTAAAATAGTTTTGGAGTAAAATTCTGACGTATGACAATTCTGTCATAATTTTGCCAAGTAAAAATTCTGATAATTATAAAGTTTTCTTATAAAATTGTGCCTTTGTCGAGTGATATTATGACTCTTTTCATAAAATTGCCAAAATGTTAAGCTTTTCTTGTAAAATTGCGACTGCTGTTTAGTAGAATTCGAAATTTTTATCATGATATTCCACAAATGTTCAGTTTTTGTTTTCAATCAATCAATCAATCAATCAATGTTTATTTATATAGTCCTAAATCACAAGTGTCTCAAAGGGCTGCACACGCCACAACATTCTTGGTTCAGATCCCACATAGAGGCAAGGAAAAACCCAGTGGGATGTCAATGTGAATGACTATGAGAAACCTTGGAGAGGAACCCCCCCCAGGGCAGACCGGATGCAATGGACGTCGGGTGGGTCTAACATAATATTGTGAAAGTCCAGCCCATAAAGGAATGGACGTCGGGTGGGTCTAACATAATATTGTGAAAGTCCAGCCCATAAAGGATCTAACCTAATAGTGAGATATTTTGACTTGCTTTGAGTAAAATTACGACTTTTATTACAATACTGCCAAAATTCCATGTTTTTCTTGTAAACCTGTGACCGTTTTCTTTAAAATTTCAACAAATTTTTCACAACAAGCTTTTTTTTATATTTGCATAGTATGTACATATTATTAATGTAAATAAAAATCTTTACATATCTAGAAAGGGTGGTCCTAAAGACAGGCATTTTTCGGAGGTCTCAAGAAGGTAATAAATACAACAATGCGTATGTGTGTGTGTGTGTGTGTGTGTGTGTGTGTGTGTGTCTACCTGAGCTGCAAGGACAGCATCGGGGGAAGAAGTCTGTGTCGAATGCGGCCAATCTGAGCCGGGTAATTCCCCACCAGCTCAATGACGGTCACGTGACGCAGGTCCAGTCCACACTGGGCGTGCTGTGGTCACCAGAAAGAACAAGTTGAACAGCTTGAATAGGGAAAAAAATGATTAAAAGCCTAATCTGGAAGCCAGACCAAGGGGAGGGTACCCAGGGGGGCCTGGTTGAGGCTCCCCATGAAAGAGCCACCAGTTGGAATTTTTCAGAATTGGTTGAAAGATGTTGACGTAGCAACAGTTTCAATTGAGAATGGGTATTTCGGAACTCCTGAAATTTCGGGAAAACCTGGAATTTGTACGAAAAGAAAAATGGTAATTTTGTTGTCCCAACTAAGAGGAATGTTTTTAAAGTGGAATGGTCAAAAACTATTAAAAAATGTGGACGGTGAAAACTTCCAGCAAGAGGTGAACATATGGCTTCGGAGAACTGTGAATTCTGGGTATTCCTGGAGATTTCCTGAACTCGGAAGATGGCAGTTTGATTGTCCAAGGTGAGTGGATGGTGGAACGTTGCAATGTGGGGATTGTGCAAGTTGGAAAAATGGCCGATTCATTTTCAATGGGAAAAAATGTACCGGAAAACTGGGAATTCAGGGATATTTTTGAACTTTTTTTTTTTTTTTTTTGGTGAGCACAAAATTACCGCTCCAGCCGAACACTTTGATATTTGAAATTTTACCTTCTAGTGAAAACTTTTGGGCTGTAGCAAACTTTTGCGTATTTGGAAGAATAATCATAAACTGATGATAAAAAAGTATTTGTGTGACATTCCCACAATGACGTCATTAGTGGTCCACTGCACCCAGAGAGTGACCCTCACCCATGGGGTCTGGTTGGGGCTTGGAGCTCAGAGAATGTTGTACTGAAGGAGTTGTCACATCCCCCCCCCCACACACACACAAACACACACACCCACACACACACATTTGTGTATTTGTTACCTTTTTGAGACCTCTGAAAAAATGTCTACCTCTTTAGGACCACCCTTTCTAGATTTATATAAAGGTTGTATATATACATAAAATGCAAATATAAAAAAGCTTGTTGTAAAAAATGAGTTGGAATTTCAGAAGAAAAAGACACAATTTAGAATTTTTGCAGTATTATAATAAAAGTCGTCATTTTACGCAGGTCAAAATTTTCAAAGATTTGTGCGACATAATGATAAAAGTTGGAATTTTACTCAATTACAGTCGCAATTTTACAAGAAAAGCTAAACATTTTGTAAATTTTATGAAAAAAGTCGTAATTTTACTTCGCAAAAGTCACAATTGTATTAAAAAACTTTAGAGTGTTGGCAATATTATAATAATAATCAGAATTTTACTTGGCAAAATGATGTCAATTCTACTCAAAAAAGGTCACTCTTTTACAAGAACACAAACATTGGCAATATTGTGGTTAAAGTCTGAATTTTTTTCTGACAAATGTCCCAATTTTGCTTTAAAAAGTAATGTTTTTTTATTAAAAAATGTAATACTTTTACGAGAAAATATTGCAATATAACACATACAAAGAATATGAGAAACTATTCCCCATTTTATAAGAAAAAGTTGACACATCGTGAGAGACTGCTTTTAGTTAGTCTATTTTTATTTTTTGTTCTTAATTACTTTTTAATCTTCCTTATTTACTTCAAGTTATTACAGTATGTGTCTATATACATATTTATTTATTTATTATTAATTTTGGCCAAAGGGAGCGCATTTTAATTTCGTACAAACATTTGATATTACATATGTTGTCCAGAGGGGGAGCACTTCAAATTTTTACCTACACTTGTTATTTCATATGTTGACCAGAGGGGGAGCACTTTTAAAACCAACACACAGTCAATTTGAAAAATCCCTCCTTTTCGGGACCAACCTAATTTTGATGGATTTCACCACCAGGGGAGCAAATGAGACATTCTCTATTAAATGCAATGGTTTTCCGTATTTGGACCACGATTCCGGTCCTAACTTGTTCACCGGTCCTCATATGGAAGGTACTTTTCCTTGTTGATGTCTCAAGAAGGGTAGAAATACAACACACACACACACACACGCACGCACGCACGTACACACACACACACACACACACACATACACACATACACACATACACACACAATCCCCTCCCCTGCCACTAAAACACTACAACAAGGTGAAATATTTGCTCACCTGTAGATTGGTCATCTGGAAGCGGTAATTATGATTGGCAGCCGTCGGGGCGGAGATAATGAGCAGTCGTCGCTTCTCGTAGAACTGGTCCAGCAGGGCGGACGCCCTCCGCACCCCCACGTTAATGTTCATGGCTGCGACCAGGACAAACATGCAAGACTGAACGCTGGAGGAATACATTCGGAACCGCTTCCCGCTGTGAAATGAACACGCCTCAGGCAAAACTCGAATGAATAAGCAGCATGAATAATGGAAGGGAAATATTTCCTACATTTGTACGCTTATGTTCATCATTGTCAGTCTGCTTGCACCAAAAAAAACCCAACAACATTTCGGGTCAGATCACACAAATTATATCAAATAAACTCGCTTTGTTCCTTTAGTCAGTGGAATGAAAAATGACGTTAACTACATTCTAACATCACATGACTCAGCATAATGAATTTATATTACATTTAATATTATTACAGGAAAGTTGGGAGACGTACTCTCATTCAATGGGATGCAAAAGTGCCTCCAAACTTGTGGTGTAAATACTGTGCATACCCAGTAAATATATGTACAATATACAATACTGTAGTCTATTTTAATATGTGAACAGCTACTATTCCGCAGTGTCTGATTCACTAAAAACTATTTACAAAATGAACAAAATATATTATTAGATATGATCATATGGGACAAAATATAAGTAGTATACATCATATATAATTATTATTAAGTATAAATTAAAATTATTATACATCAACAATATAAATAAACAGCTCAAACCTTCATAAACCTGGGGAAAAGGAGGTTTTATCTTGATCCATACATGTATCAAATAGAATGTATAAGACATTTTATGTTAAATCGCTCTTTTTTCATTATTAAACTATGAATTATGATCTGTAGAATTTACTTGTATTTTTTATTTTAAAAAACATTTTATTTTAAATAATATCTACTTTTATTTAATATTTTGTCAAACATTTTACACAGTTCTTGACATACATATATTAATATTAATACATTGTCCATTCATCCATTTTCTACCGCTTGTCCCTTTCAGGGTCGCGGGGGGTGCTGGAGCCAATCACAGCTGCACATGGGCACATAATGTGATAATTAATTATAAACAAAAATAAAATGCAATATCATTTACTTTGAAATTTAATTTATGACCGTTTTCCTCCCGCAAAGTTTTTTATTTCTGCAAGTATTTGATGACCTTTTTATTCATATAATCATGAATGTTATACAACAGTTATGATACAAACAAATACAATAAATGTATTGGTTTAATATAATAATTTCAGATTATCCATCCATCCATTTTTCTACCGCTTGTCACTATTGTAAAATGGCCTTGATCTTCTAAATTGAACAAGATTTTTCTGTATCCTGATTGAAAGGAAGACCAAGTGAGCGGCACAGGTCACATGACTGGTGTGTTGTATACGTACGCGCACAGGTGGTGTCAATTCCGGACCAGGTGAGTCCATACTGGCACACCCTGGCAGCGCTGCCCTGTAGATCGGAGCCGCCCATGCAGGTGAATTGGCAGGTGGCGCCGTAGTTGTCTCCGTCGCTGTCGCACTTCATGTAGCCGTTCTCGGGGGGGAACAGTGGACTGCAGCGTCGCACTAGGCAAGAAGGCATTGGACGTACGGTTACTGTATTGTCACAACATACCAAAAGACAGACTTATCTTTATCACGTTGCGACCCCAGGACTTTGTGCACTTCCTGGTTTTTATCTGGACTTTTTAATTCATTATTCTCTGTCTCCTGTCTCTGCATTCTGAAGTCACGCCAAAAACGCCAGGTATTTTTGGGGGGTTCAACACTAATAATAACTTTATATTTAGAAAAATAATCAAATTAAATCAAACACATTGAAATAATAATGCAATCTAAGAACATGATATAATAATGAATCATCATTCTTATCTGGTTAAATAAAGGTTCTAATAATGAATCATAATTAGAATAAGTATTTAAATACCTTCAAAAAATGTTTTATTATTGTGGTGATCCCACTTTAGTCAATCATATGCTGATGTGTGCAAGCAATATTTTCCCCTAATGTCGATTTTCTTTTAATCCGACTTTGCAACAACATGGTGAGCAAAGTACTACATTAATATTTAAACAACACCACTTTGTAATATTTGCATACACATCTATACCAGGAGTCTTCAACCCTTTTTTAGGGCTACTTTTACAAAATAAAAATGTTTATTTTCATAAGTTTTAAAGCCAAACAACAAAGGGAATACACTTGTTTTTACCACAGCATTAACACAGTTTAGAGATAGATAGATAGATAGATAGATAGATAGATAGATAGATAGATAGATAGATAGATAGATAGATAGATAGATAGATAGATAGATAGATAGATAGATAGATAGATAGATAGATAGATAGATAGATAGATAGATAGATAGATAGATAGATAGATAGATGGATGGATGGATGGATCGATGGATGGATGGATGGATGGATGGATGGATGGATGGATGGATGGATGGATGGATGGATGGATAGATAGATAGATAGATAGATAGATAGATAGATAGATGGATAGATAGGTAGATAGATAGATAGATAGATAGATAGATGGTACTTAATTGATACCTTCAAGAGAGTTCCCTCAGAAAAATTAAAATTCCAGCAGCAGTATACAGAATTGAGATTGAACTTCAAAAGTAAAAAGTAAATAATGGGGGTATGAATTAGAAAAAAAAAATAGAAAAATATTACAATAAGAATAAAAATAACAAGCAACAATGAGAATACAAATATAACAGTAAAATAAGAATATAACAAGAGAAACTAGGCAGTAGTGACCATGTTATGAAAAAGTATTGCACTGCTTTCATTTTGCATCCCCTGTCATCCAAGTATCTCCCTCCCTACCAGAGAGGAGTTGTACATTCTAATGGCGTGTGGCGTTTGCTTTGAAACATGTTGTCATTTGCTTCTTGTGTTTCAGAATGCATTTCTTTCTAGTGCAGAGATTTATTTTATCACAAATAGAGCTACTTTTACAAAAAATAGGTTTGTTCTTTTATTTACATGACTGACAACATTTAATTTGTACTATTAGGAAGCAGATCTCCATTCAAACCAAGCAATGTTGTGGTCATCCATCCATCCATCCATTTCCTACCGCTTATTCCCTTTTGGGGTCGCGGTCATTTGTCGTTAAATATAAAGTACGGTATCTGAATTCCATCCATCCATCCATTTTCTACCGCTTATTCCCTTTTGGGGTCGCGGGGGGCGCTGGCGCCTATCTCAGCTACAATCGGGCGGAAGGCGGGGTACACCCTGGACAAGTCGCCACCTCATCGCAGGGCCAACACAGATAGACAGACAACATTCACACTCACATTCACACACTAGGGCCAATTTAGTGTTGCCAATCAACCTATCCCCAGGTGCATGTCTTTGGAAGTGGGAGGAAGCCGGAGTACCCGGAGGGAACCCACGCATTCACGGGGAGAACATGCAAACTCCACACAGAAAGATCCCGAGCCTGGATTTGAACCCAGGACTGCAGGACCTTCGTATTGTGAGGCAGACGCACTAACCCCTCTGCCACCGTGAAGCCCGGTATCTGAATTGATTTAAATATTTTAAATCCATTTTTAATCCCACCTCTCACTCGGACAGTGAAGCGACATGACCCGATGTTTCCCGCACGGTCCAACACAGTGTAGGACATCTTGTGAAGACCCTCAGGGAAATTAGACTTTGGTGGTTTCCCTTTCAGTATCACACTGCAAAAACAAAGCAAACCAAAAAAAAACAGACTTAATAGGTTTTATCTTTCTCTGTGTGTGATGGCATTGTGTAACACTAAACACAACCACTGTTTACTCTGTTAGGACGCCATCGGCCGTGTCCAAACCCTCTGGAGTGTCCCACCTCACCCTGGCTGTGAGCTTGCCTGGTTCGGCCCACTTGTCCTTCACATGAGGACACTTGATTTTTGGAGGATCAACGTCTGGAGGGAATGGTAAGGGCAACAAAGAGAAACATCTCATTATTAGGAACTAGGGTGGTATGGTATACTGTACTGGTATTAGTATAATAATACTAATGAATCATATTCGGTACTATACCGCCTCTGAAAAGTACCGGTCCCCCACCTCTCCGCCACAAACTGATCCCCCCACCCCCGGCGTCGAGTTTGGGCCTTGCTGGTTTACAAGCAGACGAGCATGTTCGGCAGCGCACAATCACAGAGTACATACAAGCAGACACAGTGTGTAGACAGAAAAGGGAGAACAGACTCATTTTGGCTTAAAAACTAACGATAAAGGTGAAGTTATAACACTGAAACGCCCTTTAGGAAGAGGTGCTTTAAGACATGGCTAGCTAGCTAACGGCTAAAGCCCAGCCGCAGTCGGCAGTGTTTTACCTACTTCTAAATCAATAATCCTTGCCTCCGCGGCCACAAATAAAGTAAGGTTTTTACAAGTATCATCCCTGTAGGAAGAGGACTAGCTAAACATGCTTCACTCCACACCATAGCTTACCGGGGTCAAAATGGAAACAAAAGCCATTTGGGGATCTACACCTAACATCCACTGTAATGACACCAAGTACAGGAGCATATCTAGTTGATATTACTATGATTACGTCTATATTATTTGGCATCACAACGTCTTTTTTTTATTTTTATTTTTAATATGTTCATAAACTCAGGAATTATGTCCCTGGACACATGAAGACTTTGAATATGACCAATGTATGATCCTGTAACAACATGGTATAGGATTGACACCAAAATTTGTGGTATCATCCAAACAACAGAAGAATAAATAATTATTACATTTTAACAGAAGTGCAGATAGAGTTAAGAGCGAAAGTAAACAGATATTAACAGTAAATGAACAAGTAGATTAATAATTCATTTTGTACCACTTGTCCTTATTAATTTTGACAAAATATTAAAATGATAAAAGACCAAATATGTTACTGCATATGTCAACAGCTAAATTAGGAGCCTTTGTGTGCTTACTTACTAATAAAACACAAGTTGTCTTGTAAATTCACTATTTTATTTAAGGACAAGCATGCAATAAGAAACATATGTTTAATGTACCCTAAGATTCTTTGTTAAAATAAAGCCAAAAATAAAAAATGTTGTTCTCCAATCCAATCCAATCCACTTTATTTATATAGCACATTTAAACAACAATAACGTTTCCAAAGTGCTGCATAGCCGTGTTAAAAACAATTGTAAAAAAAAAAAAATAAATACAATAAAATAAAAAAAGTATATATATATATATTATGCTCCACCAATGACTGAATAAAAACAAAAAATAAATAAATATAAAACCAATAAAAACAATATAAAAACAAATATGATTAAAAACTATTTTAAAGGGTAAAATCAATTAAAACAGTAAAATAGAAATCAAAGTGTATAAAAAACACAGAGGACAACAGAGGACCACACAACTCACGTAGTGTTAAAAGCCAAAGAATAAAAGTGGGTCTTAAGACGAGACTTAAAACACTCCATTGTGGAAGCAGTTTGAACATGGAGCGGCAGAGTGTTCCAGAGCTTAGGGCCGACCACAGGGAAGGCCCTGTCTCCCCTGGTCTTAAGTCTGGTCTTGGGCACCACGAGCTGGAACTGGCTCTCGGACCACAGAGCGCGCGCAGGAATGTAAATTTGGATAAGGTCCGAGATATATTGAGGTGCCACTCCATGTAAAGATTTACATGGACATTTATTTAGATAAGTACCGAAAAGCACCTAAAAGTATCGAAATAATTTTGGTACCGGTACCAAAATATTGGTATCGGTACCAACATTATTAGGAACGTGACGATTGATCGACCAGTGATCAAAATCTGGGTTCCAAATACCCTTAGAAATGTGCAAAACCTAAATATAAATAACTGGTAATGGAAACACCCATATCTAAAATAAAAAAAAACATTTTTGCGCTCTCATGAGGTGGTTTTAGAGACGTTTGGATATTTAAGTTTTTTAGAGGTCACCTAAATCTCGAACCGACGGGGTGCCACTGCAGGACATCCAGAGGTTGCCTACAGCCAGAGCTGTGTGTTTTATGAGCAAGCTATGGAGCAATAATATGCTATAATAGGTTATAATATGCTATAATAGGCTATAATATGTTATAATATGCTATAATAGGTTATAATATGCTATAATAGGCTATAATATGCTATAATAAGTTATAAAGGGGCTATAATGTGCTATAATATGCTATAATGTGCTATAATATGCTATAATAGGCTATAATATGCTATACTAGGCTACAATGTGCTACAATATGCAACAATATGCTAAAATAGGCTATAATATGCTATACTAGATTACAATGTGCTATAACGTACTACAATGTCCTATAATATGCTACAATATGTTATAATATGCTATAATAGGCTATAAAATGCTATAATAGGATATAATATGCTATAATAGGCTATAACATGCTATAAATATGCTATAACGGGCTATAATATGCTATGACAGGCTATGATTTGCTAAAAAATATGCTACAATAGGCAAAAATATGCTAAAACAGGCTATGATATTAAAAAAAATGCTATAATAAGGTATAATATGGCAACTCTGTTGATAATGAAATAGAGACGTTATGTCCAAGGCTTCAAAACAGCAGCGACGAGGTGCTCGCTTACCAACACAGGTGGGGACTGTGGCGCTCCACACCTTGTTGTGCTGGCAGGTGGCCGTCTTGGAGCCCTTAAGAGTGAATCCTTCCGCGCAGAAAAACTCACAGCGGGAACTGTAGTAGGAGCCGTCCGAACACTTGTAGCCGCCATTAGCTGGCATGCTCATCTTGGGACAGCGGATCTCTGTCAGAGAAAGAACTACTACTTCAAATGGAAACCTTGGTGATGATACAATATACACATGTTATCCAAGAGGAGACTGAGGACAGCAGAGTAGTACCACTTCACCTCGACATGCATAATTGGAGGACCAGTGTTTGCTGGCCATGCACACCACTTCCGTGCTCGGCGTCTCGTATCCTTGCTTGCAGCGGATTTTACAGCGTGTTCCCATGACGTTCTTGTAATGTTCCCCTCTGGGAGTACGGCAGCTCACGTCGCCATGTTTCACCTTTATTGGCGCGCACCACGCCGTGCCTAAAGAGTGTCGAGAGTCTTATAAGCGTCCTTTGTATGGATGTTTAAAAAATATTTGTTAGAAGGAAGGATAGATTAGGAGACACTTACCTGGGGATTTTAAATGACTCAAAAGACTCATTTAATTTCCTATGACCATATTTGGTATGTCTGCAAGAGGGGCCGGGGGAACAGTGCCCCATCAGATCCAGTGGAGTGTACTATTTCATAACCCTAACCCTATAGTCGAAAAGGCCGGTGATCGCACAGTTCAACAGTAAATAAAGAAAAATTAAATTCCAGTGGAATAACTAAAAATGAACAGCAATGTTCTAAAAACAACGGGGGAAAAAAAGATAAAAATAACAATAAAAATAACACATAATAAATAATGATGAAAATAATGTTAAATTAGTAATTATTAATATAATAATTATTATGACTATTATTTTTAACAATAATTAATCATTATAAATATATTAACATTAAATTAACATTAATAACTATAATATCATTGTTGTTATTTAATTGGAATTATTATTATTATAACTATTGTTGTTAGTATTAACAATAATAAATATAATTATAATTTAATAAAGACTTATACATATAATTGTTTAATTCAAATCATTATTATTATTAATTTTCATTAATATTGTTATTAACACTAATAAATAATGATGAAAATAGTAATACAAATAGGTATGTAATAATCTAATTTAAAAAAATAAAAACTACAGCTGAACCTCTTAAGCTTGAATGCTCCTGAGATTGTACAATTTGGAATTCAACTCAATTTTCTGGCAAAGTTCATTGAAACATACATGACGTCATGTGAAAGTATTTTTTTTTCCCTTTGGCTTTTTTTCCAAACAAAGTGGTCAGAGGAAGAAGATCATGTGAAGTAAGAGGACTCCCACGCAAAGTACCAAGACTCCAGCGTCACCGTTGAACTTTTTGTCAAAGTTCAGACGGACTACTAGTTTTATTGTTATTAACTATTTGCTGTCGTTCACTTCTTTTTACACTTCAAGAATAATTAAGAATGTTAAAAGATTTGTTCTGCAACGTGATCACCTTCACATCTTTGACATTAATATTAACACCATTGAACTTATTTTCCGCTCAAACATTGCATTTTTACGATAACAGCTTGACTCGGGAACAGACAAAGTATAATGCCATTATTTCCTACAGGAACAATTCTAACAGTCTAGCAGGGCTCCACACTTGGTTATATTTACTGTATTTTCTAATTAATATAAAGCAATAACCGTCTTGATGTTTGAATAGTTGCACAGCATGTACTGTGTGTGCATGTTTTTTTTTTGTAGGCAATGATGAAAGAACAAACATTGGCCAGGAGCCAGCATTAAAGCCACAAGTCTGCTTACTATCCCAAAAGATCAACAGCACTAGGAACTTGCAGGCTCATCCAAAAGATTGGATTGCACTGCGATTGCTTTGATTTCCTATGTGAAGCCTTTAAGTAGCACTAGTTACCATGTCAACCAACGTCTAGCCTAGCATGGAAATCTCCCTCAAGACAACCAATAGGAAAAAAACAAAGATTACAAAATTGGACTCATATCTTTGATACTTGCGTAAAAACATAACCTGCCAAGTTGAAGGGGCCCACATGTTTCTAATAGGACTCCAAATCTGCAGTTTATTTCCTGCTGGCTCAAACCCTGAAGACGCTGACGCTCGACTAATTTCCACTCGGAATAAAAAAAAATTTAAAAAAAGAGCATTCATCAGAGGGTACGGATTAGGAGAGTATTTGCAATGTCAGGCTTATCAATGGTGTCACCTTTAAATGCATGAGAATACCAGTCCTCATCTCCGGGGGCGGGCTGTCCTGACCCTGGGAATGGAAGCAAAGAATGAAAAAAAAAGAGCAACTAATAAGCAAGAAGAAAAGACAAGCATCCAAGATGTTAGGCAATGTTTTTAATACACTCTCCTGGGATGACAGCGCCAGGATCAAGTTTTTAAAAAAAATTGCTTTTACATCTGAAACAGACTTACCAGAGAGCGAGAGAGAGAGTGAGTAAGTGGAGTTCATTTGGGTTGAAGTCATGCAGAAAGAGTGAACCTCAAATGATTTTTTTTTCATCCACTTTGGACAAGGACTGAGTGTTTATTCTCTCACAAAATTGTTTTTTATTTGCATCAGGGGAAAAGTACGGTAAAAATGTCTATAAATCTTTGCAAATGCTCTAACTTTGTGTCCTAGCTAGCTGGCCTTTTTTATCAGCCTTACATTGGGAGCTGAGCCTCTTTAAGAAACAAAAAAAAAAGATCAGTTTTCATAACTGAAGTCAATAACTTTAAATATGTATTTTCTTTCATTTGAATTAATTGTTGGAACAAAAACAAATATCTATTCGATATAAACAAAATAAGATTATTTTTCTTTTTTCAAACTGTTGCACTTCATTGAAGGAACAAAAAATGCTGAAGTTAGCAGCTTTAAAAAAAAAAGCATTTTGCATAGCTGTATTTTTCCCGCAGAAACTGCTGCACCTCATTCTAGAAGCAAAAAAGTGATCCGTTATACAAAGCTGAAGTTAGCAGCTTTGAACATGCAATTGTACCTTTTTTGCTTCCAACTTCTAAACCTCATTCAGTCCCTTCAGGATTTTGCGATCGAGTCACTTCAAGTAAATTCAAGCAATCCTTGCGAAGGTTTAAGTGTAAAACATACACGGAGAATGTCAGCAATTTGTGGACAATAAAGTGGTCTTTGGTAGTGTTTCTTTCTGTAATTACTAAGAATTCTTAATATTACTATTATTAGTTATACCGATCAAAATCAATCGTGGTGCCATACAAAAACACGAGTTGATCCAATGGTATTGAAAAAAATTAGCCTCAAAACAGTGCAACTTTTCCCGCGGCCTTTTGAAAAAGCTGCTGTGCATTAAGGCATTTTTAGGCCGCAACAATCACAAAAAAAGCCCGCAAAATTCTGGAGGGACTCCTCGTTGTAGCAACAAACAGGGATTCAGCTTGTGCAGCTAAACTTCGCCACTTCAAAATGCATTTTCCTTTTTACTTTTTTTTAAAGCTGCTGTGGTTCATCACAGGGCCCAAAAAATATAAATCAATTTTGTATTGTTCTTGTTTTTTTTAACTAATGTGCTTTGTCATTGGGGGAAACACACATCCATTTTGCACTTAACAGCTTTGAAAATGCATGTTTTCTGTTTATTTTTTCAAAGTGCAGCAGCCCCCGTTAACTCCTCTGGTGACCCTCAGGGAAAGCGTGCATGGCACTTTCAAAAAACCTCTGATCTAAGAGGGGACATACAGTATAGGCTGCATTTACACTCCACGTCTCAGGGTTTCATTCCAAGTCAGGGTCAATAAGGGATTGTATGCTTTGTTTTCTTTTGTAGTGTAGTCTCAATGCAGCCTACAGTATGTGCAGTAGCAGAAGTGAATGAATGCATGTGAGCATAGAGCTAGCATACAGCGAGCCAATCAAATAGGTGCAAACAAGCGAGGCGGGGGTTAAACTTCATAACCTTGGTATGTTAAGGTGGTGAATGTCTGCTCTGTTCACTAATCACACAGGAGGTGTGTTCCTGTGCTCCTCCTCTTAGCTTCATATTCATATGTCAGTCTTTGGGTCAGCACTCGCTCTATATTTTCTCATTGTGGCTTTTTTTTCCACCCTGACACATCTCTCTAACCATGCTGGGGTGGCACACACACACACACACACACACACACACACACACACACACACACACACACACACACACACACACACACACACACAAACACACACCACACACACACAAACACACACACACATTCTTGTATTTGTTACCTTCCTGAGACCTCCGAATAATGCCTACCTCTCTAGGACTACCCTTTCTAGATATGTAAAGATCTGTATTTACAACATTAATAACATATACATACTATGCAAATGTAAAAAAAGCCTGTTGTGAAAAATGAGTTGGAATTTCAAAAGAAAAAGGTCACAGGTTCACAAGAAAAACTTTGAATTCTGGCAGTCTTATAATAAAAAACGTCATTTTACTCAACGCAAGTCAAAACTTTACAAGAAAAACTGAACATTTGTGCAATATAATGAAAAAAGTTGGAATTATACTCAACAACAGTCGCAATTTTACAAGAACAGCTTAAAATTTGGGAAATTTTATGAAAAGAGTCGTAATTTTACTCGACAAAAGTCACAATTTAAGAAGAAAACTTTAAAATGTCGGCAAAATTATAATAATCAGAATTTTTACTTGGCATAATTATGAAAAGAGTCTGAATTTTACTCAAAATGTCACTATTTTAGAAGAACAACAAAAAAATTGGCAATATTGTGATACATTTTGCATTAAGAAGGAAAAATTTTACATAAAAAAGTAATAATTTTACGAGAAAATATCGCAATAATTACAGAAACAGAAAGAATATGAGAAATTGTTCCCAATTTTATAAGAAAAAAATTGACACATTGAGAAAAAGACTGCTTTTAGTTCATTATTTTAAAAAAATGTTTTGTTTGTAATTGGTTTGTAATCTTCATTATTTAATTCAAGTTATTACAGTATGTCTCAATGTACAAATTTTTTTTTTTTTTTTTTAAATTTTGGCCAATGGGGACACATTTCAATTTCATACAAACACTTGTTATTATATATGTTGGCCAAAGGAGGAGCACTTTTAAATCCGACACACAGTCAATTTGAAAAATCCCTCCTTTTTGGGACCGCCCTAATTTTGAAAGATTTCACCACCAGGGGTACAAATGAGATACAATGGTTTTCCTCATTGGGACCATGATTTCGGTCCTAACTTGTTCACCGGTCCTCATATTGACAGTACTTTTACTTGTTGATGTCTCAAGAAGGGTAAAAATACAAGAACATGCACGCGCGCACACACACACACACACACACACACACACACACACACACACACACACACACAGGTTCTCTCTTGACAGCAATCATGTCATCACTCACTGAAAAGCTGCTGACGGACCGGGTAAAAGGAAAACTTGAAATTGCACTTCATGAAGGGAGAAATTATACGGAAAAGCGATTACACCCAAGTGTTCCCTACTTAGCCGTGAAATTGTCTTTACAGAGGTGCAAATCATGCCTGCTTTCATGCCCCAGTTGAAGTGAGTACCTTTCCAAGAATTTTGCCTAATAACCAAAAATGTTAACACTTCTCCAAGGGCTCGAATCTGTCAGTTGAAATGAAGCAATGACTGGGTTTAAATTACCATACGCAACACAAAATACAGCCAATCCTCTGAAATATGTTTGACGAGTTCTGATTTTGAATTAATTTACCTCATAAGAAATATTGGAGACACGTTGTACTATCGAATAGTGGTGCTATAAAGTCGACTGACCAATGACTGCATGGATATTATGTCACGATATAGTACACTTCTCACCATATGGTCACTATAGATTTAACTTATTCTGCATTCCATATTCCATCAGGAACGCAAGCAAAAAGCAAATAACTTGACATCTTAATCCGGAATAAATTGTGTATTTTACCATTTTTTTCTTTGCAAAAATACATGGAGAATAATGATTGTAGAATATATAATTCTGTCAATTTAAGATATTTACATTGGGTAGTGTTCTAACACGAGGATTTTTTAACCTTTTTGACCTCAGAGCCAAACTTTTCCAATAAAGAAGGGCCCACTCCAATATTAACAGTGAATTAGTCATTTTACTCTTACACCTACTCAGAGTTTAACAGGATAATCCTTGTCAAATTATATGAAAGTGTGTGTTAATCACAATTATTATCATTAACTGATTACAAAAATTAATACTAAATCAAGTATTCTGCAAAAGAAGGGACCGATGAAAAATAAGTTGATATACAGTGCAAAAAATTTTTTGTGACTAAATTAATAATAAATAACAATAAATATATGTTTCTTAAATAACCTGCCAAAAAGATTAAAGCACAAATGAAAATACAGCTTCACCACTTTAGTCATATTTTTTGCACTTGAGAAACTTCTCTATGGCTTTTTTTGAGGCAGAGTCGTGTATAAAGAGAGTATAGCCAACCTGGATTCAGGCGAGCTCCTCAATGATTGGTCAAAATGCAGTCATGTGACTGAAGGGCGCCACAAGGACTGCTACCAACTTTGGCTGATGCTGTGTGTTTGTGACACTTCCTCATTAGTTTTTGGGCATGTAAAAATGCCCTGTTGTGCAGCATGGGGCTGTTCCACCCGCGAGAAATGCAGAAAGCTTTTAATGGCTTTCCCCGCAATTAGGAAAGAGGACAAGTATGGTAAGTGAAGATTAGGCGTCAACACTCGAGAGCCACCAATTACGTTCTCATGTGCGAGGCAAACACACGACACAAGGTCTGTGTTTTTTTCAGTTAAAGAGATTATTTGACAAAAACAGAACATTCTTGAATCTCAGTAAAACTAAAATAATGCCTTTCGATAACAGCAGAAGAGAAAGTCGAACATAAATACAAATGGACGAAGTAGACAATGGATACAAATAAACCAAATATTGTGTGTAATAATAGATAATAGTGGATCAATAACGTTTGTTTAAGTCTAAAAGTACAGTACAGGCAAAGCACAGTGGAGGCAGTCACCACAGTGGACATACTTCACACAAAAGCAACAGTTTCTCCATGATTGTTGGTCCAAAGATAATGACGATTTTGACTCAATGAGGCTAATAAATTATTGTTTTGGTTGTTCTGTGTATTATATATTTTAACGTTTATTGCAGCGTTGGGTGCGTGTCATAGAGCAGTGGTTCTCAACCTGTTTTCAGTGATGTACCCCCTGTGAACATTTTTTTAATTCAAGTACCCACTAATCAGAGCAAAGCATTTTTGGTTGAAAAAAAGAGATAAAGAAGTAAAATACAGCACTATGCCATCAGTTTCTGATCTATTAAATTGTATAACAGTGCAAAATATTGCTCATTTGTAGTGGTCTTTCTTGAACTATTTGGAAAAAAAGATATAAATATAACTAAAAACTTGTTGAAAAATAAACAAGTGATTCAATTATAAATCAAGATTTCTACACATAGAAGTAATCGTCAACTTAAAGTGCCCTTTTTTGGGATTGTAATAGAGATCCATCTGGATTCATGAACTTAATTCTAAACATTTCTTCCCAAAGAAAAATAATTATTTCACATCAATATTTATGGAACATGTCCACAAAAATTTAGCTGTCAACATTGAATATTGCATTGTTGCATTTATTTTCACAGTTTATAACATTCATATTTGTTGATTCAATAAATATATTTATAAAAGATTTTTGAATTGTTGCTATTTTTAGAATATTTTAAAAAAATGTCACGTACCCCTTGGCATACCTTCAAGTAACCCCAGGGGTACACGTATCCCCATTTGAGAACCACTGTCATAGAGCCTGCTAGTCACTCAACACTGCATGAAGGTAGCAGCAGAGTACACCAAATAACGGCCGCAAAATTATACTTTAACGAAATAAAAGCATGTTTTATTGTAAGTTTATGAGGTGGAGTAAGTTTAGAACAATATTTAGACCCAAATAACGGTTGGTGTTGAGCACAGCAACCGTAAAGTGCGTCCATATATCTTCTTTTCCATTTATTCTTTCAGGTCTAAAATACATATTGTTTTATCCAGTCTTCAATGGCTTCCAGTTAAATTCCGCATTGAGTTTAAAATTTTAGTCCTGACATTCCGTGCGTTGCATGGTGGGGCCTCTCAGTACATCCCTGACTTGCTATGCCCCTACTCTTCAGGGCACAGCCTCCGGTCTTCAGGCCAGGGTCTTCTAAAGATCCTAAAAACTGGTTTTAAAACCTGTGGAGACCTGGCATTCCAGGCTATAGCTTCCAGAATCTGGAACAATTTTCACCAGTCCCTCCGGGATCTTGACTGTGTTGAAACTTTTAAGAAACATTTGAAAACTTCTCTTTTTAGTAAGGCTTTTAGTTAATGCAACTTTTAACTACCATTTTAATCCACTTTGTATCCTTTTTATGATGTTGTCCCTGTTGTTTTAAATTGAATTGTTGTTTTACTACTGGGCTTCACGGTGGAAGAGGGGTTAGTGCGTCTGCCTCACAATACGAAGGTCCTGCAGTCCTGGGTTCAAATCCAGGCTCGGGATCTTTCTGTGTGGAGTTTGCATGTTCTCCCCGTGAATGCGTGGGTTCCCTCCGGGTACTCCGGCTTCCTCCCACTTCCAAAGACATGCACCTGGGGATAAGTTGATTGGCAACACTAAATTGGCCCTAGTGTGTGAATGTGAGTGTGAATGTTGTCTATGTGTGTTGGCCCTGTGATGAGGTGGCGACTTGTCCAGGGTGTACCCCGCCTTCCGCCCGATTGTAGCTGAGATAGGCGCCAGCGCCCCCCGCAATCCCAAAAGGGAATAAGCGGTAGAAAATGGATGGATGGATGGATGTTGTTTTACTTCACCTTTGTTTTGTACAGCGCTTTGTGATTTTATCTGTGAAAAGCGTTTTATAAAAAATATGTACTGACTTACTTACTATTGTATTGAGGTTTTGTTATGAGTCCTATTTTCCCAGTAAAAAAATACACAAAACCCTGTCTTACAAAGACAGTAGTTCTGATTTGATCCCCCTCTGTGATTTACATGTAACTGTGATTGCAAAGATTGTCCCACCCGCGCAAAGAAGAAATTGTTTTCTGTGGAAATTTTTGTCTCGTTTTCATTCGATGACTAAAATGTCAATTTTGTCATTGTTTTAGTCAACAAGCATTTGGTTTTGATTAGTTATCATCCTATTTTAGTCAGGGTAAAGAAAATAGGTCGTTGGCGATAACTAAGATAAAAAAAAATGTTGTCACGTTCTGGGTAATCCCCTTAAAAATGTTTGTGTTCTGCAATAACTTGGTCAACTTGACACTTACAGCTATGACCATTAGCGGTGTTGTTAGCATTGCGTGTCTGCATTGTCAGTCCACATAACTCACGCCAAATGCTCACTGATGTCATGTGGTGCTGAGATGAACTGCATCAACAGAGTTCATCTACACTAAGCCCGGATCACATCCCAGTCCTGGAACGTCTTGGTGTCTCATCTTTTGAAATCGCTACAGCAGCGGCAAGGTTAGCCGCCGTGTTGTTGTTAGCACATAATACTAGAAAATAGTGTTTTCCCGACACCAATATTTTGATGCCCGTACCAAAATTATTTTAATACTTTTCGGTACTTTTCTAAATAAAGCTGACCACAAAAAATGGCATTATTGGCTTTATTTTAACAAAAAATCTTAGGGTACATCAAACATATGTTTCTATTTGCAATTTAGTCCTTAAATAAAATAGTGCACATACTAGACAACTTGTCTTTTATTAGTAAGTAAGCAAACAAAGGCTCCTAATTTAGCTGCTGACGTATGCAGTAACATATTATGTCTTTTTCCATTCTATTATTTTGTCAAAATTATTAAGGACAAGTGGTAGAACATTTATTATTAAGCTACTTGTTCATTTACTGTTAATATCTGCTTACTTACATGTTCTATCTACACTTCTGTTAAAATGTAATAATCATTTATTCTTCTGTTGTTTGGACACTTTAAATTAATTTTGGATGATACCACACATTTAGGTATCGATTCGATACCAAGTCGTTACAGGATCTTACATTGGTCATATTCAAAGTCCTCATGTGTACAGGGACATATTTCCTGAGTTTATAAACATAATAGGAATTTTTAAAAAAGGAAAAAAAGATCTTGCGACAAGTCACAAAATATTGATGTAATCATAGTAGAATGGACTACATACACTGTTGTACTTGGTATCATTACAGTGGATGTCCGGTGTAGATCCACAAATGGCGTTTGTTTACATTTTGATGCCGGTGAGCTAAGGTGTGTACTGAAGCATGTTTAGCTATTCCTCGGGATGATACTTGTAAAAAACATACTTTATTTCTCACCATGAAGACCAAGATTAGTGATTAAGAAGTAGCTAAAACACTGCAGACAGCAGTTGGATGTTAGCTGCTAGCTAGCCATTTCATGAAACACCCCTTCCCGAGGGCATTTCAGTGTTATAACTTCACCTTTATCATTAGTTTTTTAAGCCAAAATGCCTCTGTAATCCTTTTTCTGTCTGCACACTGTGTCTGAATGTAAGTACTCCGTGATTGTGCGCTGCTGAACATGCTTGGCTGCTTGTAAACCAGCAATGACACAACGTGACGACGACAGGGGTACGGTGGGGTACGGGACTGGTACTTTTCAGAGGCGGTATAGTACCGCATATGATTCATTAGTATCGTGGTACTATACTAATACCGGTATACCGTACAACCCTCCTAGAAAATAAGACAAATACAGCCCTGTAAAATATATGAGACAAAATAATACTATATTTAGGCAAAAAAATGTGTATAAAATTTAAAAAAAATAAAAAATTTGATCTGCAATGTAGTGAAGTCATAATATTTGAAGCGGGATGTAGTGAAAGATGACTGTAAAGTACATTGTCCTTTTATGGTGGAGTTTGGCTGAAGCAGCAGAAACACTGCCCAAAAAAAGCCCAAAATATTTATGTATGGCCATCATTCAAACAAAAACAGTTTATGTCTCATCAGAGGACATTTGAGAAGACTCACAACAGCGTCAACTCTACTTGTCTTCATCTGCACTGTGGAACATTTGCCAAGTTAAACAACTGCGTTTCACCACAGCCTGAACTCATCACTCTGCGATGACTTTTATTGTGCAAGAGCGCAGATTATACAAGAAGCGGGAAAGCCACACATATCAGGAGGCTAATAACAATAAAAAAAATACAACATTTTGGTGTCGCACTAGCCAAAAACGAATTACACTACATAGAATTTAAAATCGGAGCTTTTTACACAGAAAAAATACGCTTACAAAGTTGCGGAAAACTTCCTGATTGCATTCTAATCTGCAGTGGAGCGTGACTGCTATTCCTCAGTCACAGTTGGAACGAAAGCGAAACAGATGACGACGTGTGAACGCTCCAAAGCCTGCATTGATGGCGAGGATGTGGATTGAGCAGCTCAAAAACGTGTCTCTGCAGCCGCGCGTTAATGACTCATCTCGGCCTGCCAATGTTTCACATCAAAATATGTCCACAGAAAGCATGTGACACATCTCGCAGCTAATGAGCGTGTTACCCTGCCATTGCCATCCTTTTATTTTTAACTTCAGGGTGCTTCCTATTACAAGTTAAAAAGACATTTCAAACTGTTATTAGCAGAGGAGTCAGGAAAGAATCGTCTTCCCCGCAAACCTGGAATTACAGAGGGCGATTTCCAATTAGCTTTTCTCTGTGGCCTTGCATCAAATACTGTCATTATGTGGAAGCGCGTCCTATAAATGTTAATGTGCAGTTACAGGCTGAGGCAGAGGAGACGGCATTTACTTTAAATGCATTATAAGATTCAATCTTTTTTTGACTTTCTTTTATGTTACTTAGTGCAGTAACGGAAATACTGTAAAACAGTGATTCTAAAAATGCAGTGTAAGGATGTACGGTATTAGTATAGTACCACGATACTAATGAATCATATTCGGCCTCTGAAAAGTAAGCAGATATTAATAGTAAATTAACAAGTAAATCAATAATTCATGTTCTACTATTTACCTTTAATAATTTTGAGAAAATAATAGAATGGATAATGACACAATATGTTACTGCGTAAGTTAGCAGACAAAATTAGGAGCCTTTGTTTGCTTACTTACTTATAAAAGACAAGTTGTCTCATATGTTCACTATTTTATTGAAGGACTAACTTGCAATAAGAAACATGTTTAATGTACTGCAAGATTTTTTGTTAAAATAAAGCCAATAATGCAATTTTTTTTTTCCCCTTTATTTAGAAAAGTATTGAAATCATTTTGGTACCGTTACCAAAATAATGAGATCGGGACAACACTATTGTAGTGGTACGCGGGCTCCTTTGAGTGGCATGCCAAATGATCACTTAAATAAGTGATCAATATTTTGATTTCCTATATTCAAACACAGTGTGACTCTACAAAATATGTGTAATGTTACAGTGGCCAAACATGTTAAATATACTTGCAAAAAAACCAACTTCTGCATTGTTTATCCATTAATATTTAGACCGACTATGCAGTGTTCTAATATTGGTCATTGTGGTGGTACTTGTAGAGCCAAGTGTTTTCTGGGGTCGTACTTAGTGAAAAATGGTTGAGAATCACTGCTGTAGGTCTTTGAGCCTCAGAAATGTACCCGATCAATAAAAAACTTTTAGAATATATTCAGCATGACGCATTATGGACGGACTCTACCATTTGCCTCCTGAGAAGGGGGTAAACAGCTCTATTAAGACCCAGAAAAAAGCTGCAAACGCCAAATTTATATTTGTTTTTCTGTAGGTTAGCTAGCAGGCTACTTCCTTGTTTATGGAGACTGATGCAAGACTAAATCCAAAGTCAGGACCAGGAATGGACTGCTCGCCTGCGCATAGGTTGAAGACGTCACTGCGCTGCTGACCTGTCTCCGCTCGAGATGGTCTCCTGCTGGCCCCACTATGGACTGGACTCTCACTATTATGTTGGATCCACTATGGACTGGACTCTCATAATATTATGCTAGACCCACTCGACATCCATTGCACCGGTCGCCCTACAGGGGGGCTCCCCACATCTGCGGTCCTCTCTAAGGTTTCTCATTGTCCCATTGGGTTGAGTTTTTCCTTGCCCTGATGTGGGATCTGAACTGAGGATGTCGTTGTGGCTTGTGCAGCCCCCTAAGACACTCGTTACTTAGGGCTATATAAATAAACCTTGATTGATTGATTAAAATTTTAAAGCAACATGCTTTTTGACAACGTCTATTCAATGCCAGGTCGTGACGTATATTTGACCTTTGAAATTTTGTCATTTCCCAAGCAACAACGTTGATCCACCATTGGACATCAACGTTGTCCCAATTTACAAATGTAATGACTTAAATTACGATAAAAAAGGAAAATAGCTTTCTCAGAGACAGGTGAAAAGAAAGCGGTTTGCACGTTTTTAGCTAGCAGGCTATTCTGGTTTATGAAGACTGATTGATTAATTGATTGAAGCTTTTATAAGTAGATTGTGAGGGAAGAGAGTACATTATCTGAATCGGTATAGTTTACACAGTACAGTACATATTCCGTACAATTGACCACTAAATGGTAACACCGGAAAAGGTTTTTCAACTTGTGGCTGCAATAATCCATTCATGGTACAAAATACTATCACAAATAAAGTCATCATATAATAGTTATTATACTAAAATATCATCAAAACCAAAGACACTAATAAACGTTGTAATATATTACAAATGTAGGTCACAACTTTATAGGATATTTAGAGCTAGAAGTGAACAGTAAAAGCTCAGAGAGTATGAGAAAAAGTTACAATTATTTACAATCCGGAAATGGGATGCGGAGGGGGTGAGGGGTAGTGTTAGGTCAAATCTGGAGCCGCCTGAATGTGCTCTTTCAGCGCGGGTTTAAAAGAGACAGAAGCACTTTCTTTTACACCTGTTGGGAGCACATTCCATATTGGAGCAGCATAGAAGGAGAATGAATTAAGACCCTTTTTATATCGGAATCTAGGTTTGATGTGGTTTGTGGAGCTCTCCCTAGCGTTGTGGTCATTGCGGTCATTCAGGAAGTTGTTTGACATGTACATCGGTATCAAGGTGGTGTAGCAAATTTTGAATACAAGGTTTAGTGAAAGTTGTTTGACTCTGTCCCCTATCCTGAGCTAGCCCACTTTGGAGAAGTGGGCCGGACTGAGGTGGGATCTGGACTGAAGGTTGAGAAGATGCCTGATTAGCTTGTTTTAGGATGTTTGTTGTCTTGGTTTGAGGGGTTTTAAGGTGCATGTTAAATCAAGAGGTGCATGCATAATCGAAAAAGGGTTGGATGAGAATTCCTGTAAGGGTCCTCATTGTGTTTTTGTTGACCGGAGAGGAGCTTCTGTACAGAAAACTTGTTTGTGGGTTGACCTTTTTGATTACCTTGGTTGGCATTTTATCACAGGAAAGGTTAGCCTCTAGGGTGGAGCCTCGGTAGAGGACCTCATCGTTCCTGCTGATAACATTGTCACCCACTTTAATAGTGAAGTCAATGACTTTCTTTAGTTTGATTTGAGATCCAAAAAGATTGAATTCTGTTTCGCCTAAGTGTATGGATAGCTTATTATCAGTGAGCCAGGTGCAGATTCCACAGATTTCGTCACTGAGGATTTTTCCGCCTGTGACTTGTCCTTGCCAGATACCAGCAGTGCCGAGTCAAAAAACAGTAAAGGTCCTAATATACTGCATTGAGGGACTTCACAGCTTACTAAGAGTTTACTAATGTAAAGAACTTTGAAAAAAATGGACAGGATTCTATAATCAGCATTCTGGGGTGTTCAAATTTTCCATTGTGACTCACAAGAAAAATAGAGGAAACTAAATAAAAATGTGTCCAACAATATTTGTGTGAGCCTTTTTTGTGTAGTTCCGTTCATTTGATAGCTAGCAGCCTATTTCTAGGTTCATGTAGAATGTAGGGTTGTACAGTCCCTCGGTACTAGTGTAGTATCGTGCCACTAATGAATCAAAAGCGCTACTATACTCTTTGAAAAGTACCAGTTGCCAATTATTTTTTTTTTTACAGGCATGACGCGGGTAGTCCTGTCGGAACATTGCTGGTTTTACAAGCAGAAGAGCATGTTCGGCAGCACACAATCACGAAGTACTTACAAGCAGACACTGTGTAGACAGAAAAGGGAGATTGGATGCATTTTTTCCTAAAGCCTTAAGATAAAGGTGAAGCTGTAACTCTGAAACACCCTCAGGAAGAGGTCCTTTAAGACATGGCTAGCTAGCTAGCATCTAATATCCATCCGCAGTCGTCTGTGTTTTAGCTACTTCTAAATCACTAATCTTGGTCTTCATGGTGATGAAAGAAGTATGTTTCTTACAAGTATCATCCCTGCAGGACAAGGAATAGCTAAACATGTTTCACTACACACTCAATGACACTGTTCCTTAATGTAAACAAATGCCGTGGGTGGATATACACCTGACATCCACTGTAATGATATCAAATAAAAGAGCGTATCCAGTCGATCCTACTATGATGATATCGATATTTTTTAAATGTTTTTTCCCTTTTTTTTTAAATTTGTATGTTTATAACCTTAGGAAATACGTCCCTGGACACATGATAACTTTGATTATGACCAATGTATGATCCTGTAACTACTTGGTATTGGATCCATACCTAAATTTGTGGTTTCATCCAAAACTAATGTAAAGTATCCAAACAATTGAAGAATAAGTAAATATTGCATTTTAACAGACGTGTAGCTTGAACATAGTAAAACAGAAAGTAAGCAGATATTAACAATAAATGAAGATGTGGATTAATAATCCATTTTTACAGCTTGTTCCTTAAAATTTTAACATACTAATATAATGAGAAATATGTTACTGCATATGTCAGCAGCCAAATTAGGAGCCTTTGTTTGCTTACTTACTACTAAAAGACAAGTTATGTAGTATGTTCACTATTTTTTTTAAGGCCAAATATGTTCTTCGATTGCAAAAAGAAACATATGTCCAATGTACCTTAACAGTTTTCGTTAAAATAAAGCCAATAATGCCATTTTTGTGGTTCAATTTATTTAGAAAAGTATCGAAAAACATTTTGGTACCGGTACCAAAATATTGGTATCGGGACAACACAAGAATGGCGCCAGGCATTAGAATTGGACAGACGGAACTCTATTACTGTATTAGTATTTTTGGCAGGAAAGTCCATAATGACTCAAATCCCAAAAACAGAAAATAATTTTCTTGAGGAAAGCCAAAAAGTACACAGTTATTCTGGTCGTTTGTTAGCTAGCAGGCTACTTCCTGGTTCACTGATGATGATAAGACAAAAGCACAGTGCCATTTTTTTATCCTAGGGAAAAACTCAATGAAACAAATGTTACTCGAAGGGCGAACTTTCAAAATGAATTCCTCTAACAAAAGTGAAAAATGTGTGTTACATCACATTTGAGTTTACCCATATGTTAGGGTCATATCTGGGTGAAGTCTTGTCTGGTTTTCGTCTGGTGTCATGTTGTCTTATCATTTCCTGTTTTATTTTGAAAGGTTAACTCTCCCTCTCGTTTCAGATGACTTGCTTTTCCTCCTGTTTCACTGGTCTGATATCTCTTCTGATTGCCTGATTGTGTCCACCTGTGTCACACTCCCTCATGTGTATAAATGTCTCGTCCTCCTCTTGTCTTGTGCCAGAGTGTCTCGTTACTTCGTGTGTGTACCGCCAGCGTTCTCTTGCCATAGCATTGTCCACAGCCACAGCAGCAGCCACGTTTTCTTGTACCTTTTTTGGATCCACGGGAGTAATTTGATTTTTAAGTTGTATCAGGTAAAAATATCTTCCTAGTATTGCCTCCGTTTGAGCGGCTTTTGTTATACTTAGTAGTTTTTCGTTCATAGCCCCTTTTTCCCTCCGTAGACGGAGCTTTTTGAGTTATTGATATTTTTGTTAGTTTTAAGCTCAGGTCAGTTGTGTTTTTATAGCCTGTTTGGTTCCTCCCGTTTTGGACCCCATTCTCTTGTTCAAATAAATATATTGTCTTTAAATCCTGCATCTGTGTTCAGAGTCCTGTTCTGGTCGTGACAGTTAGCTAGCATACTACCGGTAATTTAATTTGTACGGAGAATGGCATTAGGAAAAGACAAACAGGACTCTACTATTTGCATCTTGGGACAGGGGAGAGAATTTGGTCATGTCTCCAATGTCAAAGTAAGAAATTCCCCTGACAAAAAAGTTTGCTTATCCGTCTTCATTGAGAATGGCGTAAGACGTCTAGGAAAAGACCAACAGGACATTACCATTTCCAATCTTGGATGAGGGAATCATGACTAAATTGTTTAAAAATAAATTAAACTTCTCTATCCTAAATACTTTTTCACCACCCTGCTCAGTGGCATTGTGGTTAGAGTGTCCACCCTGAGATCAGTAGGTCGTGAGTTCAAACCCCGGCCGAGTCATACGAAAGACTATAAAAATGGGACCCATTACCTCCCTGCTTGGCATTCAGCATCAAGGTTGGAATTGGGGGGTTAAACCCCCAAAATGATTCCCGAGCGCGGCTACCGCTGCTGCTCACTGCTCCCCTCACCTCCCAGCGGGTGGAACAAGGGGATGGGTCAAATGCAGAGGGTAATTTCATCAGTGATACTTTAACTTTAACCAAATTGAAAATTGAACTTTTTTGCCAGCATAAATACAACCAAAGTCATCATTTTGTTGGCTTTAGTAGTAGACATGTCAGAGTTATTAACAAATCATTCTGGCATTCAACATACACACATTCGTAGTAATAAAGAAAACATGCAGTGGGCCAAAAAGGACAAACAAACACACCCCTGTGAAAGAAACTTTCCATTAACACGAATAAACAGGGGGCACTTTTGTTGCATGGAGCTGGCAAAATGTTCCCATTAAGAAACATTCATGAGAGTGGATGTGCAAATGTGTTCATGTTTCAGCTTGTGTGATTCCCTACAGCTTGCACGCCTTTGAAGTCCAGGCTGGGGAAAGAAAAGTCAACCTGACCTCATTAAAATCCATGTCTGTCTGTGCCTGGACATGCAATAAGTGGCCATAAATGCTTGCTAACTCGTAAAACTGGGCCGCTTTGCCGCTTTTTGTACCCCCGCATGCACACTGCACTCCCCCCGCTCCAAGCCCCCTCCTCATACACAGGAAAAAGTTCACCAAAAATCCAGTGCAGAGCATCTAAACACAGTGCTGCAAACACATGATACATGTTTAAAACAATCCAAGCCAGCTGGGTGTCTTTGTTCAACTAAAAAGAAAGAATTAAACAATTTTAAAGAGATTGTGTAGGTAGTTGTTACCTTCGTATGCAGAGCAGAAGTAGACGTGAACGCCGCACAGGATCAGCAGAGTGGACCACATGTCCATGCCGTGAGAAGCGGGACAGGACAGGACAAGGACGGGAAAAGACGCTCTTCAAACGTGTGCAGGAAAACTTCCAGCGCATTCCTTCTTTTCCCCCCTTAAAGAAGGGCCCGCCTCTTTGCTCCACAAACAAGAGAACACACAGTGTGGCTCACCCACTGACATGGACTCTTTATCACCTTTAAAGAGAGGACACATTTGACACACTTCTTTTTCCACTTATATAAAGATTGATGATAAATTGAACTGGAAATCTCATGTAAAAAAATATACAACATAAAGTAGCAAGAAACAATAATATTTCTACTGCTCTCTAGTGTTACCATGTCTGAGTTATTGTGTAGAAATATGGGGAAATAAATACAAAAGTACGCTTCATTCATTAATGGTGTTCCAAAAAAAGATCAGTTAGAATAATAAATAATGGTGGATATAGAGAACAAACAAACCCTTTATTCGTTAGATTAAAAATACTGAAATTCCACGACATTGTGAACTTGCAAAAAGCTAAAATTATACACCAAGTAAACTACAATCTGCTACCCAAGAAAATACAACAATTCTTCTCAACAAAAGAGGAGAAATATAATCTTAGACAAAAATGTCATTTAAAACATTTGTATGCACGTACAACACTTAAGACCTTCAGTATGTCAGTATGTGGAATTACATTATGGAATGGATTAAGCAAAGAAATCAAACAATGTACTAATATGATTCACTTCAAGAATCTCTTCAAACTTAGCGTTTACAAAGTACAAAGAAGAAGAACCATGATAAACATTCTGAATTTATTTCATCCATTAATTCCTTTTCAAGATAATATTACTCATCTGAATATAACTTACTTCACCAATTATCATGTATTTATTTTCATTGTTATAACTTATGGAGTATATTGTGAATAAATGGAGAGCAGGAAGTGAACTAAAGTTTTAGCAACTGCTATGTAAAGGAAAAGGGGTAGGAATAACTCAGCTTCTTCCTACTCCTTTTCGAACATGTTGAATAGAGAAACTGGAAATTGTGATATATCATGTTGTATTATACAAGGGTAAATTGTTACACGTATGAATTTTTCAGAAAATATTGCCTGTACAGTTAACAAAAAGGGCACTTTAAGCCTGTTACAAATTAAATAACTGTATATTATTTCCTAGGTAAAGCTGTATTTGAAGTAAGGTAACAAACAAAACATAATGAAAGTGAAAGGTAGATCCAAATATTCCAGGAAAAGCCACATGATCCGAAGCAGAGCGTGAGGCAGCTCCTTTAATAAAAGACTCAAAACTGAAAGAAGTGACAGCTGGCCAGAAGAGTGGAAACTAAAGGAAAACCTTAAGAATCCACTGCCATTGTTATGAAGGCCACAGAAGTGGGCGATACGTCTTTCAAGAAAACCACTGCCTTTGAAACTGCTGACTCACATGGCGCCAACAAATGTTCGACTCATGGTTGACTACACTGCACGTCATAACATTAGCTGTGAAAACGCCAGTTCATTCCTCTACAGGACACAATGGATAATGGCAACATTGCTAGAATGTTAAATTGCAGTTCTGATGCAGCTATGCTTAGGAAAATAGGCTGATCAAGACAGTTTGAGCTACATCACAGCATTGATTGATTGATAGACTGAGACTTTTATTAGTAGATTGCACAGCACAGTACATATCCGTACAATTGACCACTAAATGGTAACACCCAAATAAGTTTTTCAACTTGTTTAAGTCGGGGTCCACGTTAATCAATTCATGTTATGCATATCATAGCAAACCCTGTGCAAATACAGTGGAACGTTGAAGGTAGAACATTGGCCTCATGGGAAATAAATGGAAATAAAATCATCATTCACAAAATCAAAAAACTGTCGTTGAGTGTATAGTGAACAGTTGTAAGTAACATGTTAATCATAGATGGCCATCCAACTAAATTAAATGTAATAATGATCATAATTACATTCCTCCCACCTCCAAAGACATGCACCTGGGGATAGATTGATTGGCAACACTAAATTGGCCCTAGTGTGTAAACGTTGTCTGTCAATCTGTGTTGGCCCTGCGATGAGGTAGTGACTTGTCCAGAGTGTTTGCCGCCTTCTGTCCGAACGCAGCTGAGATAAACTTCAGCACCCTCCGTGAGAGGGACAAGCGGTAAAAAATGGATGGATGGAATTGCTCTTTTTGAAATATGTATTAAAAACTTACTAATTATTGTTCACTCCTTGTTTTAACGGATGAATAGAAAACGAGTTGGTAAAAAATCTACATCAAATGTATGGTAAAATAATCCCATAATGTATGCTTTGACTTTTCAGTATGCGGCCCTTTGTGGAAAATGTATGGACACCCCTGGTTTGGCTTGGATCTGCATTGTTTTTTTGTTTTTTTTTAGCTTGTAGCTAAGTAAACAAACTTTGAATATTATATAAGTGTCCACAAAATCCATAAATCTTTCTGTATTTGAGTCCCATGATTTGGACTGCTATGCATACATAATTAACTGTGTCCCCTCCAAGGTTTCTCATTGTATTCCATTGGGTTTAGTTTTTTCTCGCCCTGATGTGTGTGATTCGTTGTGGTTTGTGTAGCCCTTTGAGACACTTGTGATTAAGGGCTATATAAATAAACTTTGATTGATTGAATGAGATCAGTGGTCCCCAAACTACGGCCCGACAGCGTCCAAAATCTGGCCTGTGGGAAGTCCCAATTATTATTTTTTAATCTGTCCTTTCTCACCCATTCATCAATACATTTTCTACCGCTTTTTACTCTTGGGGTCTCCTAGCCGCTCAGGCAAATCATATTGTCTAAAAATGCATTTTCCCATCAATAATGTGACCTTAAGTGCGTGCTCTTTCAGTCAATTAGTGCGCGAGGGAAAAAAATTGCGAAATCGTTGGGGTGTCCAGACAGAAAGCCTCCGGGCACATTTTTTAACCCAATGCGGCCCCCGGGTCAAAAAGTTTGTGGACCCCTGCTTTAGATGCTCACTGAGATTTGCTGACGTCGGTTTTAACTCAACATTGAACCATACACTTTATCTCCCACTGCGTGGCGCAGTGGGAGAGTGGCCGTGCGCAACCCGAGGGTCACTGGTTCAAATCCCACCTAGAACCAACCTCGTCACGTCCGTTGTGTCCTGAGCAAGACACTTCACCCTTGCTCCTGATGGTTGCTGGTTGGCGCCTTGCAGGGCAGCTCCCTCCATCAGTGTGTGAATGTGTGTGTGAATGGGTAAATGTGGAAGTAGTGTCAAAGCGCTTTGAGTACCTTAGAGGTAGAAAAGCGCTATACAAGTACAACCCATTTATTATTTATTTATTTTCCAGAAGGATTTGGTTGAATTTCCAATTGTTTGCACCGTTTGGAGGTTCCACTGTACTTTATTGTTGCCCGAACAGTAAAAACTACAAAACTAATTGGGCGAAGAATGTGGGGAAACAAATTGCACCCCAGTAGGTGGCGGTATACAGAAAACCAACCCTATCTTACAACATTAAGAGTTGGACTTTATATATATATATATATATATATATATATATATATATATATATATATATATATATATATATATATATATTAGGGCTGCGAATCTTTGGGTGTCCCACGATTCAATTCAATATCGATTCTTGGGGTCACGGTTCGATTCCTAATCGATTTTTTTTTTCCAATTCAACACGATTCTCGATTCAAAAACAATTTTTTTCCCGATTTAAAATGATTCTCTGTTCATTCAATACATAGTATTTCAGCAGGATCTACTTCAGTCTGCTGACATGCAAGCAGAGTAGTAGATTTTTGTAAAAAGCTTTTATAATTGTAAAGGACAATGTTTTATCAACTGATTGCAATAATGTAAATTTGTTTCAACTATCAAACAAACCAAAAATATGACATATTTTATCTTTGTGAAAATGTTGGACACAGTGTGTTGTCAAGCTTATGAGATGCAATTCAAGTGTAAGCCACTGTGACACTATTCTTTTTTTCTTTCTTTTTTTAATAAATGTTTAATGATAATTTCAATGAGGGATTTTTAATCCCTGCTATGCTGAAATTATAACTAATATTGATACTGTTGTTGGTAATGTTCATTTTTCTTTCACTACTTTTGGTTTGTTCTGTGTCGTGTTTGTGTCTTCTCTCAATTGCTCTGTTTATTGCAGTTCTGAGTGTTGCTGGGTCAAGTTTGGTTTCGGAATTGCATTGCATTGCTGTGTATTGTTTTGTTGGATTACTAAAAAAAAAAAAAAAGGTTTTTAAGAAAATGACAATCGATTCTGAATCGCACAATGTGGGAATCATACATACATACATACATACATATATATATATATATATATATATATATATATATATATATATATATATATATATATATACAGTACACAGTTAATTATGTTTGCTGAGGTATGCACATTTCAGGGAAAAGACAGTATTGCCTGTATGCTTACTGTTTATTGAATAGCCAAAAAACTAACAAATAACATAAAGATTTATATTTTATTTGGCAAAATTCGCATGTAATGGTGACACATAATGATGAGGTGTTCTACTGTAAAAAGAGTAAGGAAACACTACTATACATAAAAAAACTGTGAATACTAGCAGTGCTCAATGTTTGGGGAACACCGCTCCCTGCTGGATATAAAAGACACTGCAGCTGGTTGTGCACCACATGGGGTGAAAGACACTCGATCTCTTCCTTATAAAAAGCTGTGTCCACACTTATTCCACCGTTTAAAGTACTAATAAAAGCCACATTCACATGTTTTAAGTTTTTTTTGTAACATTTTGAAGCTAATCTATGTAGTTAAGCTTTGATAACAATAAGACTATATTTTGAATTCAATTACTTTTAGAAAGAAGCCACGCCCCCACGTGTAGCTTTTTAAACCTCTGTGAGTGAATGAAAGACAGGAGCCTAGCAGTGTCATTCCCTTATTTTTAACTCTGCGCCTTAAAATGTTTACCACCAAAAGTTTCGTTTTTGAATGTTTGAAGACTTTGCAAAACACGTCCACACGTGGATTCAGGTAAGAACGCTCAATTTCCTTCTGTCTACTATGGGACTGATAATGTTAATATCAAACAACAAACATGACACATGTATTTAAATGACTCCTCATGCGGTTTCTTTAGTTAATCATCTTGAAAAGCACTACACAAGTCACAACATGTCTAATATGATGTATTGATATGTTCCTACCTTGCACAGAAGTGGGTTTGCTTTGCACAGCCGTGTGGATTTAAAGGGTCGCAGCTGTTTGACGTTGAAGGACTTCACTTCAGACGAAATTCAAAGGCTCTTGTGGGTTTCTGCAGATCTGAAATATCGCATCAAGCATGAAAAACAGGTCCAATTTTGACTTTTGCCTTGTAAATGTTGTGCACATGGTAGTGCATTCATGGAGCGTTTAATGCATGCATGGTGTCTATTTGTAGTATCTCCCTCTTCTGCAAGGGAAGTCCATTGCAATGATATTTGAGAAGAGGAGCACCAGGACAAGAATGTCTACAGAAACAGGTGTCAGGACAGAGTCACACTTCTATTCTTTTCTTTTTTTTTTTTTTTTTTTTACTGTGGCAACACAAGCATTGAAACTGTTTGTTCAGCGTTGTTGCACACACAAAAAAGCACTGCTGACCATGCAGCACTCATGCACCCGATGAACAAAGCTTTGCAAGACTGTACTATACACTGCTCTGCTTTGCTTAAGGCCTACTGAAATTCGATTTTCTTATTTAAACGGGGATAGCAGGTCCATTCTATGTGTCATACTTGATCATTTCGCGATATTGCCATATTTTTGCTGAAAAGATTTAGTAGAGAACATTGACGATAAAGTTCGCAACTTTTCGTGCTGATAAAAAAGCCTTGCCTGTAGCAGAAGATATGCGTGTGATGTCACGGGTTGTGGAGCTTCTCACATCTGAACATTACTTACAATCATGGCCACCAGCAGCGAGAGCGATTCGGACAGAGAAAGCGACGATTTCCCCATTAATTTGAGCGAGGATGAAAGATTCATGGATGAGGAAATTGAGAGTGAAGGACTAGAAAAAAAAAGAAAACAAGAGGGCAGTGGGAGCGATTCAGATAGGGAAGATGCTGTGAGAGGCGCCGTGGCAGCTGTGGGGGGGGGGGGGCAGGACCACTCGGCCAGGCCCAACCGCAACAAGGGATAGAGCCATACCGCTTTGAACCCGACGCTGACAGTGACGGCATATTGATGCTAGAGTAGCACACAACATAGATCGCCTTCAGAATACAGAATGGTAAAATGTTTTTTTTATTAATACACATACACTGTACTTTGTGTGTGTGGCCCAATCCAACCGTGTTTGCTTCACATCTCTGTTCCATAGTAAAGCTTGACTGTCATCTTTCGGGAATGTAAACAATGAAACACCGGCTGTGTTTGTGTTGCTAAAGCCGGCCGCAATACACCGCTTCCCACCTTCAGCTTTCTTCTTTGATGTCACCATTGTTCATTGAACAAATTGCTAAAGCTTCAGCAACACAGTCTGCAGAATACCATGGAATTTTGCGATGAAAACAGACAACTTAATAGCTGGGAACGATGCTGGAACAAAATATGTCCTCTACAATCCGTGACGTCACGCGCACGCGTGATCATACCGAGACGTTTCAGCAGGATATTTCGGCGCAAAATTTAAAATTGCCATTTAGTAAACTAAAAAGGCCGTGTTGGCATGTGTTTCAATGTCAAGATTTCATTATTGAAATATAAACTATCAGACTGCGTGGTCGGTAGTAGTGGGTTTCAGTAGGCCTTTAGTTAGTTAGTTATTTAACCACTGCAAGTGGTTAAATAAATGAAATAATTGTTGTTGTAATTGTAGGATTTGCATTGCTGGGTGGACATCCTTGTTTCCTCACTGCCCAGGACATCCATCTGGGAGTCAATGAGAGTTCTACTGACACTGCAAGGTGTGTCTCACCAATAACACATTTGTCAATACATTTGGAACACATGACAATTTTGCTTGATTTTTGACAAACTTTTTTTGAATAATTAATCATGCATGTTTGGTTAATTTCTGACCTTTATTACAATAAAATATTACATGTTTAATGTATTTTACATTAATTTTCAACCTTTTTGAATATATATGTATTAGGGGTGTGGGAAAAAATCGATTTGAATACGTTGTGCGATTCAGAATCGATTCTCATTTTTTAAAAATCGATTTAAAAAAAAAAAAAAAATTTTATCAATCCAACAAACCTTACTACACAGCAATACCATAACAATGTAATCCAATTCCAAAACCAAACCTGACCAAGCAACACTCAGAACTGCAATAAACAGAGCAATTGAGAAGACACAAACACGACACAGAACAAACCAAAAGTAGTGAAACAAAATGAATATTATCAACAACAGTATCAATATTAGTTATAATTTCAGCATAGCAGTGATTAAAAATCCCTCATTGACATTATCGTTAGACATTTATAAAAATAATAAAAAAAGAACAATAGTGTCACAGTGGCTTACACTTGCATCGCATCTCATAAGCTTGACAACACACGGTGTCCAATATTTTCACAATGATAAAATAAGTCATATTTTTGGTTTGTTTAATAATTAAAAAACAATTACATTATTGCAATCAGTTGATAAAACATTGTCCTTTACAATTATAAAAGCTTTTTGTTTTTTTAAATCTACTACTCTGCTTACATGTCAGCAGACTGGGGTAGATCCTGCTGAAATCCTATGTATTGAATGAATACAGAATCGTTTTGAATCGGAAAAATATCGTTTTTGAATCGAGAATCGAATCGAAAAAAATCTATATATTATCGAATCGTGACCCCAAGAATCGATATTGAATCGAATTGTGGGACACCCAAAGATTACACATTATAAGTAGTATATTTTCGTTTTTTTTTTTACTAATTCCTAACTTTTTTTTTTGATCAATTAAACAACAAATTTTTCAGTATTTTTTTTTATATACATTGTTTAAAATCATCACAATTTATCCATCTTAGTTTAGTTATTTTGACATTAATTTCTCACATTTTTATTTTTTAATACTTAACATTTGATAGATTTCTCGCACATTTTTAAATAAATCCTTAACATTTTTCAACAAATTTGTCACTTATATTTTGATCAATTTCCAACATTTTTGATAAATCCTTAACATTTTTCAACCATTTCCTCTTATTTTAGGATCAATTTCTCACTGATTTTTCTGAATAGTTTTTATATATTTTTTTTAATTGTCATATTTTTTTCCAATTGTTTTGACAAATGTGTATTTTTCTTAGAGCCAACATGCTTTTTCATTAATTTCTCACACATTAGTGATAAAGCCCTAACATTTCTTCGACAAATTTCTCACATTTTTTTATACATTTTCGTAATTTTTTTAACACATTAAATGCATTTCTGACACCTTTTTAGTTAATTTTCTTTTTTTAAACCTATACATTTTTTTTATTTATTATGACTTTTTATCGATAATTTTCTAATTTAAAAAAAAAAAAAAATCAATACATTTTCTACATGTTTTGATCAGTTCCTCTAGTGTTATTTTTTACTTTTTAAATGTCATAATTTTTTTTTATTTTTTTGACAAATATATCGTATTTTTTATGCATTTTCAACATCTTAATATACATTTCACACACTATCAATATATTCCTATCTTTTTTTTTTACATTTCTTAGATATTTTTTGACAAGTCTCTCATTGTTTTTCAGTCCATTTTTCACAGTTATTGTGGCAAATTTCTGTAAAACAATTTTTATTTAAAAAATTAACACTTTTTTCAATAAATTTCTAACACAGTTTTTGTTCGTTTCTAACATGTTTTTAATTTTGCAAATAAGTACATATCACAATAAAAAAAAGAGCTATCTCAACAATTCTACCTTTTATTAAAAAAAAAAACAACTTAGAATGGCCCTAAATAGATTTTTTTTTATATGCGTTGCATCACAGTTTTTCAGTGTAGCCTGTTTTGCACTCCAGGGTACTCTCAGGACTGTGTGACATCATCTTGGCTCGAGTGTACAGCCACTCTACGCTGGAGGAGCTGGACAAGGAGTCCTCTATCCCAATCATTAACGGGCTGTCTGACCTCTATCATCCCATCCAGATTCTGGCCGACTTTCTGACTTTGCAGGTACCACGTCGAAGAGAAACAAATTCCATCTAGTCAGTTTTTCTTACTTCCTTGTCGTCCTCCAGGAGCATTACGGATACCTTGACGGACTAACCGTCAGCTGGATTGGCGATGGGAACAACGTCCTCCACTCTTTCATGATGGCTGCGCCAAAATTGGGTGTGCACCTGAAGGTCGCCACCCCTAAGGTAGACTTCTGACATTGCGTTTGGGTAGTTTTTTTTTTACTAAACAGAACATCTTTTGAACTCAGACAAAGTGCAGGGGGAGGCTTGCTGAGAGCAGTTGAGTTGATTTTTAACATTTTTGACGAGCGTGCAATAAGAAGCTGACCAAAGGTAAAAGACGGTGGTTAAGGAATTTATTTTTAACAGTTGCGCTGTATAGTCCACAGAACATTTGATGTTTGCATTTATTTTTGACTTTGGCCATATTGCACTGAGCATCCAGGACAGCCACACGTTGTGGTGCTATGTTGCCATGTTCCTGGTTCTATGGTTATCATAACACTTGTCCCACACCACGAACAAGCCAACCATGCTTAGATGTGCTTTTTTCAAATTGTCCAACTTTGGAGCTTCGACTGTAGTCGCTTGTATCAGAATTCTAAATTGCAAGGATATTTCTCTTATCTTCTCAGGGCTATGAGCCAGAAATAAGTGTAATAGAAGAGGCTGAAAGGCTCTGTAAACAGGTAATCATTTTACATTCAGCAGTTTTAAAAAGATACACATCTAAAACACTTGACTTTATTTTAGCATGCAACCCAGCTTGTGCTGACCTCTGACCCTATGGAGGCTGCCCGCGGCAGCAATGTTTTGGTGACGGACACCTGGGTCAGCATGGGGCAGGAGGAGGAGAAGAAAAAGAGACTCATGGACTTCCGAGGATATCAGATTACCATGGAGGTAAACATTAATGGGTAGCAATATAATGTAATAATGCAAAGGTTCCTTATTTTTCCTCTATAACCTTCTAATACGGGGCACTTACCATGACGTCTAAGCACTAGTTATATGTTCTCTTTAGACAGGAAGTGTAGCTCAGCCTGACTGGACCTTCCTCCACTGTCTGCCGCGTAAAATGGAGGAAGTGGACGATGAAGTTTTCTATTCCACGCGCTCTCTTGTCTTCCCTGAGGCAGAGAATAGGAAGTGGACCATTATGGTGAGGAATTAAAAGGATGGGGGGATTTCAGAAAGCATTTTTATCAAGGTGCATCTTCTCAGGGGACAATGTGTACTTTGAAGTAGTCAGTGTACAGCTTTTACAGCAGTATGGATGGACTATTTACTGAAAATGAGTCAGAACAAAGCCATCATATATAGCTGGGAACACACGCAAATAGCAGGATACCGTAATGGTCCGGGGCTGCAGGTGCACTGGGGAGCTGCGGTTCATAGAGGTAAAACATGAATTTCCAACATCCTTAAGTTTCATTTCAAACATTAATGTCCCTTGAGAGGATATATACAGTAATAAAAATGGTTCCTGAAAATCTGCGATATGTACCCCCTTTTGTCATACAGTACACCAGGGGTCACCAACCTTTTTGAAACCAAGAGCTACTTCTTGGGTACTGATTAATGCAAAGTGCTACCAGTTTGATACACAATTAAATAAATTTCCAGAAATAGCCAATTTGCTCAATTTACCTTTTAACTCTGTTATTCAAATTTAATGATATTTATATTTGTGGAAACACTGATCATCTTAACGATTTCTCACAATAAATATATATTTTTTGATGACATGTTTTGAATAGGTTAAAATCCAATCTGCACTTTGTTAGAATATATAATAAATTGGACCAAGCTATATTTCTAACAAAGACAAATCATTATTTCTTCTAGATTTTCCAGAACAAACATTTTAAAAGAAATTCAAAAGTCTTTGAAATAAGATTTAAATTTGATTCTACAGATTTTCTAGAGCTTCACGGTGGCAGAGGGGTTAGTGCGTCTGCCTCACAATACGAAGTTCCTGCAGTCCTGGGTTCAAATCCAGGCTCGGGATCTTTCTGTGTGGAGTTTGCATGTTCTCCCCGTGAATGCGTGGGTTCCCTCCGGGTACTCCGGCTTCCTCTCACTTCCAAAGACATGCACCTGGGGATAGGTTGATTGGCAACACTAAAAATTGGCCCTAGTGTGTGAATATGAGTGTGAATGTTGTCTGTCTATCTGTGTTGGCCCTGCGATGAGGTGGCGACTTGTCAAGGGTGTACCTTGCCTTCCGCCCGATTGTAGCTGAGATAGGCGCCAGCGCCCCCCGCGACCCCGAAAGGAATAAGCGGTAGAAAATGGATGGATGGATTTTCTAGATTTGCCAGAATAACTTTTTTGAATTTTAATCATAATAAGTTTTGAAGAAATATTTCACAAATATTCTTCGTCGAAAGAACAGAAGCTAAAATGAAGAATTAAATTAAAATGTATTTATTATTCTTTAAACTAAAAAAAATAAATTTACTTGAACATTGATTTCAATTATCAGGAAAGAAGAAGAAGGAATTTAAAAGGCAAAAAGGTATATGTGTTGAAAAATCATAAAATCTTTTTTAAGGTTGTATTTTTTTCTCAAAAATTGTCTTTCTGAAAGTTATAAGAAGCCAAGTAAAAAAAATAAATTTATTTATTTAAACAAGTGAAGACCAAGTCTTTAAAATATTTTCTTGGATTTTCAAATTCTCTGAGTTTTGTCTCTCTTAGAACTAAAAATGTCAAGCAAAGCGAGACCAGCTTGCTAGCAAAGAAATCAAATTTTAAAAATGGAGGCAGCTCACTGGTAAGTGCTGCCATTTGAGCTATTTTTAGAACAGGTCACAGGGCAACACATCTGGTCCTTACGGGCTACCTGCTGCCCGCGGGCACCGCGTTTGTGACCCCTGCAGTACACTGTAAACTTAAGATCAACTGTTGGCCTAATAGTTTTGTTGACGTTCTGTATTTCTTTTTTTAGGGTCTGGTGGTGTCTCTCTTGACAGACTACAGCCCACATATACCAAGGATCAAGTTTTAACACCAGGTTTAGGAGGAATAAAGACATCAGTATACAGTCGTCCCTTGTTTATAACTGTTAATTGGTTCCAGACATGACCACAATAAATGAATGTCCGCAATTAGGAATAGTTCATTATAAATCTAATATTTTCATAGCTAGAGCATTAAAAAAAACAGTTTAGGAGCTTCTGAATACATTTGACATTTTGAGAGCCATCTAGAAATTAATCAACACCTTTTGAGTCACCTTGACACTCTTTTAATCCAATCAGTGGCCACGATACTGGCCAGTACTACAGTATATTGATACTTATAGTTTATTTATTCAGCCATCATTATGCTTAAAATGCTTCATTTAGGACTACAAAATGTACAATATGCTTTAAAATGTGATAGCGCAACAATATTTAAAGCGCGACGTGGCGATGGATATGCAGTATGAAAAAAAACACTTCATTTATCAAAATTTATCAGATCACATTTCTAGGTTTTCATGCTTGTTTTTCAGCATATTTAGAGATGTTTTAGTGTAAAAATGAAATAAATAAAAAAAATGTGTTGGCCCTGTGATGAGCTGGCAACTTGTCCAGGGTGTACACCGCCTTCCGCCCGAACGCAGCTGAGATAGGCTCCAGCACTCCCCGCGACCCCAAAAGGGACAAGCGGTAGAAAATGGATGGATGGATGGATGGATAAGCAGATATATAAATAAGCCATGTCATAAAATATACCATGAAATAAAATTCTAAATAAATGTAATTAAAAAAAAGTACAAATAAAATAATTCCAATGTAATGTGTATATATATATATATACATATATATATATATATATATATATTACACACGTGTGTGTGTGCACCGTAAAAAAAATCATTCGATTTTGCAGGTTGAAAAAAATAATTCCACAGTTTTTCAACCAGTTTTTTTTTTGTAAAATGTATGATTGTTGTTTTACAGTAATATTGTACAATGCCAGATAGTTTTTTTTTTTACTGTAAAATCAATTTTAATTTTTACAATGTGAAATTTGATGGAGAACGTGCTTCATTATTTTAAATTTAACAAAGCATGTTTGGGTTAAATTATTTAATATTTGTTGCATTATCATACAACATTCAGGTTTAAAATATGTACAATTTAATGCTGTACATACCGTATTTCCTTGAATTGCCGCCAGGCATATAGTATGCACCTGCCTTGAATTACTGCCGCGTCAAACTCTCTTCGCAAAATAATTAGCGCATGCTTAGTATTACCGCCTGGTCAAACTCGTGACGTCACGAGTGACACTTCCCCTGTCATCATTTTCAAAATGGAGGAGGCTGATTTCAACACCGGTAATTTGAAATCGCATAAAGGGTAGAAGATTAAGAGCTATTTGGTGGGATTTAAAGTCCAAGCTATTGAATACCGGTATGCTAAAAAGAACAGTAAGCAGCTATGTTTTATTAATATACCGGTACCTGTGGAGCCGACGGTCCGACAGATGGCGGCGAAGCGAGCGGAGAGGAGGAGCGGAGAGGAAGAGCGACCTGGACTGAGGTTTTATTGAAAAATAAACAAAGTCAAACTGCTCAAGCCATGTCCTTCCCTGGTGATCCTGGGAACCCGCAAGACGACAGCTTGAGACCGTCACAATACCGTAGCTGCGTGTGTCCAATATGAGTCATTAAATGACTCCCGCCTCCTGGTGGTAGAGGGCGCTAGTGATCATTCTTGCGACTACTCGGCTGCAGAAAAAGTGAAATGAGTGACGTGATATGTGCTGGAGGAGGTAATAAAGGAAGATCTCCATCGAAACAGAGAGACTTTTAAAGCTGAAGAAAGATAAGCAAGACTTCTATAAACAAGTTATCGATGCTTTTGATCAGAAGGAGCTGGTATGGACTATATTTATAAGTAAAGGTAAGACCATAACGTTTTTTTTTATTAAATGTGCTTTTCATGATGGTATCCTTACATCACACTCAAATGTTTACCGCATGCCTTCGGCAAGTGCCGGAGTGAGAAGAGGTTTTAAAAAAATTAGCGCATGCTTACTTTTACCGCATGCCTTTGGTAAGTGCAGGAGTGAGAAGAGGTTTTAAATTAATTAGCGTCCCAGCGGCAATTCAAGGAAATACGGTATATTTTATTTCAGTCAACATGGAAAGAATAAATACATTTAGTAAGACAAGATAAAAGTATTATATGGACACATTATTTCAAGGCCATTTAAAATTTGGCCCCCAGACCTTGAGTTAGACACCTGTGTAAATAGCAGTACAAAAAAATTAATGATCGAAGCAGTAAAGTGCGTTATTGTGTGGATGTATAGAGGAAACTATCTGATTGGCTTAGAAGAAAAATGACGTATTAGTGCGGGAAGCTTTGTTCTACATGGGTGGTCCGGACCAGTAAAATGAATCAGTAATTTTCCCGACGATGTAACTAAAAACATGTAAATACCGCACGTTGACAGAATTGTTGTTTAAATATACAAGTCGGACAAAATATAATTATTAAGCTTTCAAAACCACATGTAAAAAAAGTAATGGCGGAAGTTCCTTCGAGAAACCTAAAAGAAAGCAGAAATGTTGCCACAAGAGTCGACGACCACCCACTTGTTAGCTCAAAGAAGAGGAGGAGGACGAGGAGGAAGGGGGAGGTGAGGTCGGGGCGGGAGGAGGACGCCATTGCCGCCGCAGCTGGGACTCTGGGAGTGAATGTGGGGGATTTGGGCAAGTCGAGGTATGGACGAGAGCCGGACTCGACAACGACAATGTCGGCTAAAAAAGCGCTCAAGAGGACCCTCGGTGAAAAGGAGCAATGGAGACGAGGAGGAGTAGGATGTTCGTCTCGCTTGCACTTAGGGAGAAAATAAGGTAAATAAAAAAAACATGAAGGAGAAGAAGTGAAGGATGAGGACAAAAGGGAAGAAAGTTGTTCAAGTTAGCTAACTAACGGGTGCTAGTTCTCTTAGCGTAGCTGGACAGATGTACGCATTTTACGTAAATAAACGACTTTAAATACTCTCACTAATATATTTAAACTTAATACCACTTGCGAAACTAACGTGAGTATACCCAACATGTCGACACCACTAAGTTTTGTGCTTGCATGAGTCTTTTTTTGGAACAGTTTGTGTTTTTAATTTTACTGCTAACTTTTACTAATTCCTTTAGGACCTAAGGAATTAAATACCATAACCTAAGGCTTAGGTAATGGTATTTTAATGACGTCATCTACTGGTTGTAACGCACAGTAAACATTTAAAGGCGAAGCAATTTCAGCAATAAAGCAACCTTAATCACAAATACACACAATTAAATAGTGAATAATTTCAGTGTTTTACGTTAAATAATATGTTGGTTACTTTTTAACAGCTTAAAAAGTCCACTAGATCAGTGTTTTTCAACCTTTTTTGCGCCATGAATTGATTAACGTGGACCCCGACTTAAACAAGTTGAAAAACTTATTCGGGTGTTACCATTTAGTGGTCAATTGTACGGAATATGTACTGTACTGTGCAATCTACTAATAAAAGTATCAATCAATCAATCAATCAACCAAGGCATATTTTTTCATTGAATAAATCCCGAGGCACACCACTCGCCGAAAACAAACAAAAAAATTAACTCAGCCGCCAATATTGACAGTAAAAAGTCGTTCTTGCAATTGCTGTTTATAAATTCAAACCATAACCAACCATGCGTCACTATAGCGCTTGTCTCAAAGTAGGTGTACTGTCGTGACCTGTCACATCACGCCGTGACTCATTTTGAGTTTTTTGGTGTTTTTCTGTGTGTAGTGTTTTAGTTTCTGTCTTGTGCTCCTATTTTGTTGTCATGTCATGTATGGCTGTACTTTGTGGACGCCGTCTGCTGCTCCACACACTGTAAGTCTTTGCTGTTGTCCAGCATTCTGTTTTTGTTTACTTTGCAGCCATTTTAGTTGTAGTTTCGTTTTGCATAGCCAACCCCAAGCTTCAATGCTTTTTCTTAGCGGCACTCGCCATTCGTTTACTTTAGGTTCAAGCATTGGATACCTTTACCTCCCTCTCTCGTCTGTATATTGTGATCACGACAAACCATGTTTCCGACATCCACAAAGCAATTAGCTATCTGCTGCCACCTACTGATATGGAAGAATATTACACTGTTAATCTGCCGCGCTCTAGACAGCACACTCAACAATGGCACATTTGCGGATTATAACTACTGGTTTGCAAAAATAGTTTTAACCCAATTAGGTGAAATTACATCATCTCCCACAGCGCACCAGTCAATATCTCATGATATAGTCGTGTGCTGCGGCACAGTGGTTGAAAAACACTGCCTTGGGTAATGGCATTTTAATGATGTCATCTACTGGTTGTATCGCACAAACATTTATAAAGGCAAAGCAATTTAAGCAATAAAGCAACATTAAACACAAATACACACAATAAAATAGGGAATAATTTGGGTGTTTTATGTGGAATAACAATATGTGGTTACTTTTTAACAGTTTAAAAAGTCCACTGGATGGTTAAGTCTGTTTATTTTCTCTATAAACAATACATTTTTATGTTTTGTAAGCTACTTGTGTGTGCAACATGTGAACATATAATCGAGACGCATGTGTGAGGCTTAGAAAGCAATATAAATTAAGTGGTACTACTTTTACTAGTTCCTTAGTTTATGGCGTCTTTAAATGACGTCACTTATTAGTTGTAACTCACAAACATTCAAACTAGTGACTGTTCAAATCTTAAAGGCAGTTTAGAAATGATTAAGCTAGAAATATTATTTTTGAGTGGATTAATCAATAAGGTACCTGTCTGACTATTTGATATCCTACTGGGTATTGAAGTGTATATGTTTACTATAAACAACTTTTGTTTGAGCCAATTCTGTTTGCAAAAAAATTTCATAAATATAACGGTGAAGCAAGTTTGAGGCCTGAAAAGTGGCTTCATTTGATGAGTTATGTGGTTTAAAAAGTTGGACTAATGCCCGCGATCCCGAAAGGGAATAAGCGGTAGAAAATGGATGGATGGATGGATGCTTTACATCAGGGATAGGCAAACTATGGCCGGCGGGCCACATCTGGCCCATTAATTCCTTTTTAATCCGGTCTGAATTGAGCAAAGATCTGTTTTGAGAATCACCACAACAAAACTGGTATTGGACTATCCCAACTGCATTCGGGCGGAAGACAAGGTACTAATATTGTTGAAAATTAATGTATTGTGATTAAAATAGCCGATGTTTGAGAAGCCTACTCTTATTTCCAACAGATATGATCTACTTTGAAATGCACCATGTGCTCATCTGGCCCGTCTGTCAAATTTCAGAAGCCAATGTGGCCCCTGAACCAAAAATTTTGCCTACCCCTGCTTTACATAGATATGACACGTATAAGCTAACTCTTCTACTCTTAAACCACTGCAATTACAAGTGTAAACAAAGGTCAAAAAACACTGCCTACTGCAGGGGTGTCAAACTTATTTTCATTGAGGGCCACATTGCAGTTATGGCTAACCATATGAATATATATGAATTATATTGTATAATCGCCTTATGATATTACACAATTGCCCATTTTTACGTATTGTATTTTTTTACTTACAAATTGATGGTTAAATTGCTTGAAAATCATAAGTCAGAGTGACAAGCAGATATTTAAGTAATTTTAATTTTAACAAAAAAAATGTTTAAAATTGTGATTATTGTTTTGTATGATCAGATGTTTTAATGTTTAAAAAATATGCTATTTTATTCAGTGTATGCAATTTTTAATTCAAAATTGAATGAACAAATACAACTAAGATGAAGTGGTTTGACTCACATTATTTGCAGGCTTTCGTGAGCTACATAAAACTATTCGGCGGGCCAGATCTGGCTCCCAGGCCTCGAGTTTGACACCTGTGCCCTACTGTGTTGCCTAATATTTTTCTGACAAATATTCCATAAACTTTAAAATTGTACCCTCATAAATTGGATTGGCTTGAAATTTCTCACGCCGCTGTAACTTTAGGACGCACCTCTAGCGGACTGACAAGCATGTGTATACATTTGAATAAGATTGTTTAAAAAACAATGGCTGCTCCTCTCCAGTGGGCTCCCCCCTCAGCATGAACAGCAGTAGAAACTGCAGCGCAGTGGGCAACGGTGGCGGCCTGGCTGCACTGGAGTCAGTTTCCATCGTGACCATCACCCTCCTGGCATGCCTGGGCAACCTCTTGATCGTGGCCACCCTGTACCGCCGCCCTTATCTCCTGACGCCCAGCAACAAGTTTGTCTTCAGCCTGACGCTGTCCAACCTGCTGCTGTCCGCCCTGGTGCTGCCCTTTGTGGCCGTCAGCTCGGCCAAGAGGGAGTGGGTGTTCGGCGTGGTGTGGTGCAACTTCACCGCCTTGCTCTACCTGCTTATCAGCTCAGCTAGCATGCTGACACTCGGAGCCATCGCCATTGACAGGTTAGTGCACACCTGTCTGAAAGGGGATCTTTGATTAGGTCCTAAAAACTAAAACTGATCTCATTCCTATCAACACGACTGGCTGATTACCTTTTCATCCCAACAGGTACTACGCAGTGCTCTACCCGATGATATACCCTATGAAGATCACAGGAAACCGGGCTGTAGTGGTCATCGCCTATGTGTGGTTGCACTCCCTGGTGGGCTGCCTTCCCCCTCTGTTCGGCTGGTCCTCCTTCGAGTTCGACTGCTTCAAGTGGACCTGCGTGGCCTCCTGGCACCGCGAGCCGTCCTACACGGCCTTCTGGGTGGCCTGGTGCATCCTGCCGCCCTTCTTCGTCATGCTGGCCTGCTACGGCGTCATTTTCCGCGTGGCCCGAGTCAAAGCCCGGAAAGTGCACTGCGGGACGGTGGTGGTGGCCCAGGAGGACGCCGGCGGTGCGCAGAGGAACGGACGCAAGAACTCCAGCACCTCCACCTCGTCCAGTGGCAGCCGGCGGAGCTTGGTGTACTCTGGGAGCCAATGCAAGGCCTTTGTTACCATCCTGGTGGTGATCGGGACTTTCCTCATCACATGGGGGCCGTACGTGGGCGTGGTTTGTACGGAGGCCTTGTTCGGACAAGGGAGCGTGTCCCACGGGCTGGAGACTCTAGTGGCGTGGCTGTCTTTCTGCAGCGCCGTATGCCATCCGCTCATCTACGGCCTGTGGAACAAGACGGTGAGAAAGGAGCTGCTGGGGATGTGCTTTGGGGATCGTTACTACAGAGAGTCCTTCGCCACACGCCACAGGACGTCCCGCCTCTTCAGCATCTCCGCCAGGATTACAGGTTTGTCTTCATCACTTCAATGGCAAACGTCATTAATTTAACCATCCATTCCGTCACACATTTTCTGTGTTTTTCACCAGACTTGGGCATGTCGCCCCACTTGACGGCCATGTTGGCTGGTGGAGGGCAGGTGCTGGCTCCCGGGAGCAGCACTGGAGACACTGGCTTCAGCTTCACTCAAGACTCATGTGAGTGTCGCACACATGGAACAAACACCAGAAAAACCCCTGTTCAAATTTACTAACACATTTTCTCATAAGAACTTGAAAAATGTATTTAGTCGGTTCCAGCATTAAACTGTCCATCCATTTGTCCATTTTTCTACCGCTTATATACCTTATGGGTTGCGAGGGGCACTGGACCCTATCTCAGCTACAATCGCGCATAAGGCAGTGTACACCCTGGAAAAGTCGCGACCTCATCACAGGACCAACACAGATATACAGACAACATTAACACACTAGGGCCAATTTAGTGTTGCCAATCAACCTATCCCCGGGTGCATGTTTTTGGAAGTGGGAGGAAGCCGGAGTACCCGGAGGGAACTCACGCAGTCACAGGGAGGACATGCAAACTTCACACAGAAAGATCCCGAGCCTGGGATTGAACTCAGGACTACTCAGGACCACTAACCCTTCTACCGCCGTGCTGCCCACATTAAACTGTCCCATCCATTTTCTACCGCTTATTCCCTTTGGGGTTGCGGGCGGCGCTGCTGCCTACCTCAACTACAATCGGGCGGAAGGCGGTGTACACCCTGGACAAGTCGCCACCTCATCGCAGGGCAAACACAGACAGACCGACAGACAAACAACATTCACACTCACAGTCACATTCTAGGGCCAATTTAGTGTTGCCAATCAACCTATCCCAGGTGCAAGTCTAAACTGTCATCAAACCCATTTTAAAAGTACATGCAACACTTTTTTTAAACAGTGATTCAGGAAGTTATATAGGGGTAACATTTCCGATTCAAACCACAGGTCCATCACTCTACAACACTCCAGGATATCAGTCACCCGCTACACAAATACATAATCCCACTACCATCAGGGCGCAGGTACAGAACAATCAAATTCCGGAGGGCCAGCCTCAGGAAAAGCCTTATCCCTGCAGCTATAGCCGCCCCAAACAGAAGGCCTGGCCGACCCGTCTGATAAAGCCTGTAAATGTGTTGGTCATGTATGATGTTTTTTTGTTATTTTTGTTTTGTGATGTGCAATGTCTACATGTTTAAATGTACGGCAGTGAAAATGAATTTCCCCACGGGGACCAATAAGTCTAAATCTAAAATCCAAATCTAATAATTGAACTGTGATAAAGGAATACTAGAAGGTTTTTTCTTCTTTAGTGCCATATTGTACTGAGCAGCCAGGACAGATGTGTGCACTCCACTCACATTTGATTGCTTTTCTAGTTATGTGGTCATCACATTTTCCCTCTTTTTTTTTTTTTTTACATAGAAAATAGTCTGACCCAGAGTCAAACTGTTACCATCATCAACTATTTTTGTTTAATAACAGTAAAGGCCAAGTTGTAAGTTTTTAACATGTGTTGGGATGTGTGTACTGTTCTCCCATTTGGTTCCTTTCTACCGCCAGAATGCAGCTGAAATAGGCTCCCGCGACCCCAAAAGGGACAAGCGGTAAAAAAAAAATGGATGGATGTAGTTCATTCGTTGACATGTTTTTCCACTTTTGCCTACTTTTACACCCTTGCAGTTGCATTAAAAAAAGAAGCCTAAAATATAAAAGAAAAAGAAAATTACATTTGCAGACCGACTGTTTTTAGATGTTTAACTCAGTTTCAGATTGTGTTCAAACCAGGGATGATATGATCAAGGTTTTACGCTGCTGATTTCAATATTCCTTGCATGAGATCGGCCAATACCAATACCGTGTACAGTACGTATTAATAGGAGTGTAATGTTTGATTGATGTATCAATTTATATTCCTAAATTTTAGGTATATCAATCTGTGCTCGGCAAGTTTGCCCTCCAGAAGCTAGGTATCGATCCAAGATTGTTTTGAAAGGGAATAGATTGATTTTATCGATACTAGAAAAAGAAAACATTGGCTTTAAGGGCAGCAAACTTTATTTGAAGTTTAACACTGTTAAAAATAAGGATATTAAACGATAATTCTACTTCGCCCATCTGTGACATCATCAAAACAAAGATGGCGGAAAAGAGAGGTCACAACAAAAACAAACGCCGTAAGACAATATAGTTGATTACAACACAACTTTCCCCTACAGCACGATTGCAAAAGCCGCAGCAAAGACAAACGACTCAACACAATAATTTAAAGCCGCAACACATCTTTAAGCCCTTAAAGACGCAACTGACAAAATGGACGTGCCAGCGGAGCAAGTTACAGCCGTGCACAGACTTCCGGAACAGAACAACATGAAGTGTGACACACAACACACAGCAAAGGGAAAGTTATCTATTGAGAAACAAATGCCAAGAGATGAATAAAGGAGGTGATGGAAGTTAGGTGCCAGCACCATCATCAAGGGGGCATACATGTTTCTGCACACCTGAGATGCTGTTCATCACTGGCGATCCCAGGGTGGAGAACAGATACTCTATGGCCGGTAAATATACTATTAAAATGTTGCTTGCTGTACTTATGTTGAAAATGTGAGCACAAATGTTTTCCTCTTGTTAATTCAACCTAAAGTGCATTAGTCATTAGTTGTTGTTTATTTGTATCCATATTTCATTTATACATGATTACCTTATCATAAATAGGAACCGTTGCTTACAGTGTCCAGTATTTATTTCACAGTCCCACTGCTTGATTTGTTTTGCTACAAAAGGTACTGAATCAATTTCAACTCACTGAATCGTTTTGGATCGTATCGCTCTGAAAAAAATTAGATTTTTCCCGAAACTTTTCAGCAGCCACAAATATTGAATTTAATCAGTGTTAAAACGAATCGTTATAACTCTACATATTAACTGCACATGTTTTACTTTATTCACGGTGAATGCAATTAAATATTTTGTGATATTATTAAACTGACAAACTCGTTACTTCATTATTTTATTGATCAACTTTTCTTTTCAATCTTTAGTTTTTTGCTCTTAGTCCTTCTTTGCCAATAGCAATACTGTCAGAGTATCTAAACATTAACAAAACGAAAATTAAACAAACAGTTATTGTCATATTATCCTCTGTCTAGACCATGGGTGTCAAACTCTGGCCCGCGGGCCAAATTTGGCCCACCGTGTAATTTCATTTGGCCCTTGAGGCAACAATAAATCAACATTAGAGCTGGCCCCCGCCGGTATTATACAGCGTCGGTGCCGCTGTATCACCGCATTCAACGCTAATTCTCATACTTGCCAACCCTCCCGATTTTTCCAGGAAAATCCTGAATTTTATACAAACAGCGTGCCCGCCCAGTCACGTAATATATGCGGCTTCTACACACACACACACACACACACACAAGTGAATGCAAGCATTCTTGGTCAACAGCCATACAGGTTACACTGAGGGTGGCTGTATGAACAACTTTAACATTGTTAACCCACACCAAACAAGAATGACAAACACATTTCGGGAGAACATCTGCACCGTAACACAACATAAACACAACAGAACAAATACCCAAAACCTCTTCTGTGGCTACAATATACACCCCCGCTACCAACAAAACTCGATTTTGCATGTCACTATAAAGTTATATAAGCCTTGCTTGTTCAATATTCAATGCAAAACTTGTTTGGGTCCCTATTAAAAGGTTAAGTTGTTCAACTTTGGCCCGCGGCTTTGTTCAGTTTAGAATTTTGGCCCACTCTGTATTTGATTTTGACACCCCTGGTCTAGACGTATTAATCTACTTGGTAATTTTCTGTTAATAACTCCTGCAAAGCAGTTCCAGCTACAATCTTTAAGTTTACTAATCGCTTATTTCTAAGTGTTGTTTAAAGCTACCTTAGCTAATAGCGTGCCTGCATCTTGTTTGCTTTTGATGTGTAACATGTTTAGCCTCGTCCCAATACTTGATAATGACACTTAAGAACCTACGAAATGCAGTTTATTGCTGTAATGGAAGTCATTATTAGTGGTTTGGAGCAGAGGTGTCCAAGGTATGGCCCAAAGCCCAATCTCGGCCTTTTTTTTTATTTTATTTTTTTATAAATTGGCCCTCGGCAGATTGTAATAATAAAATTAATTCATTATTAATGAGATGTTATTAGGAGTGCTGTCAAATTATTTTTTCAAATTAGATTAATCACAATTTTAAATTTAGAATAATCACAAGTATTACTAGTTGTATTACTTGTTTCCATAATTTCCATCCATCCATCCATTTTCTACCGCTACAGGGGCGCGGGAGCCTATCTCAGCGACAATGATCGCAGGGCCAACACAGACAAAATTCACACTCACACACTAGGGCCAAGAAAGAACCCCTCATTTGAAGACAAATGCAATTTTATTGATGGAATAAATTAAGAGGTGGAGGAGCATGTGCAATCTAAAAAAATTTAATTAATCTGTGTGTATAGATAATAAATGCAATATTTTTTGTGACTAATTGCACAATTTAACTAATTTTTGACAGCCCTAGTTTTTACATATTTCACTAATTTCCTTTGTCACCTACAACACAAAGCTAATAGATGGATGTTTTGTTCAGATAGCTTAGCATAAATTGACATTGATTTGTTTGCTTTTAGCATCTTTTTTGTACAAAAGGTATCAAAGTTGCCTCCCCACCCTTCATTTTTTGTGAATGCAGCCCTATGTGGGAAAAGTTTCAAAACCCCAGGTTTAGGGGAGCAGCTCCACACTGTTTATGGAGAAATACAGTATAATTAAATGCTTGTCAGCCAGAGCAGGTTGGCATTTGTAAACCGCAATCAAAGCAATGGCCAATCACTGATTTTTTTCATGAAAATTGTCCAATACCAATCATTCAGCACATCCCTAGTTCAAAAATTTCAACTCGGTGATTATGTGGAATAGATTTTAGGGCGGAAAATGACTGACGAGTTAAAAAAAAACAACTACTTTGTCTTTTGAGTCTTCACACAAAGTATTAAAAAAATGTTGGGTTTAACGCCTTTTCGTCCCAATTTCATTTTAGATACAATATCCTACTGAGTCTTAAACCATGTACACTGCAGTGTGACCATTGTTTGAGCCTCCTGTTTTACATGATCACCTCTTTAGGTACAGACGTGATGCTGCTGGAAAACTTCTCCACAGACGGCTCCTCTTATCCGCATCATCATAGCAATCCGTCCGGGAAGAGGAGGAGCTCGGTCACCTTTGAAGACCAGGTGGAGCATTCCAAAGGTAACACCTTTCTTTCTTTATTAGAGGTTGTTTGTGCACACAGGAGAGCTGATTACTAACTTGCTTTTGTTCGTCACAGCGGAGCAGACATCAGTGCAGGTGCACGCCGAGGTCCACAAGTCCCTGGACACATTCGCTTCTTTTCTGGCCAGAACTATAGAGAGCGAGGCCAAGCTAACCCTCTTCGGGGACGCTCTCGCTTTGCCCGCGGGACTTTGCGCAGCTCGATCGGCGCCGAGGCCGAGATACCTGGACGGTCAGAGACTGAGGATGGAGAGCATCGACGAAGGCATCGTTAAAGATGACAGAGAGGAAGAGGAAGAGCGGGACTCGCATATAAAACCAGCTTGATGTCAGCCCGTGTTCTTCGCTTCCTACATGGATTGTTACACTTTAACGTGAGCAGACAAACTTGAAAAGTGAGAAGACAAGTATTATTCATTCCTACCTTCACATAGGAAGCCTTGACTACTGCAACGATATTGACGTTTTTTTCACTGCACAGATTGTTCAAAATAGTACCTGCAAATATCACACCCTTGTGAACGCCAAAGTCATATCGAGACTTGTTAACAAACGAAGGTGAAGAATCAGGGTCTACTGTTTTTGCTTGTCAGTAAAATGAGACACATTGTATCCAAGAGACTGAGGGGATCAAGGAAAATGAGCCTTGCGGCAAAGTGGAGACTATGGAGTGGAATACTTAAGCAACAAATGTATCCTCAAGTGTTACAGTACTAAAAATAGTAACTGGAAATACTTGCTTTTCCCAATGGAAACGCATCAAGGGTGAGTAGAGCCAAGTACATTCGGTACCATGCAGTAAAAAAGATAAATTACAGAGATTTAATACAAAAATGTACATTAATTTACTGTTACAGTATATTATATACATTCAGTTTCCACTAGTAGCAGAAGTACTGTTTGTCTCTCAAGCTTACTTTTGTACATTTGAATAGGATTACTAGCTTGTAATCATGTTTTTGTTGCATACTTTTTACCTTTTCTCTCAATAGTACGTGTGGTGTAACCTGATGTCAGCTTTCAACAAGGAACATTGGAGGGATGTTTCAGAATTGATTAAGTGCTTTAGTCTTACCTCGTTTGGGTTGTCGTTGACATGCGGCTTTTTTAAACGGTACTACTTTTTATCCAAGATAAAACACTACAACAAATGTATCAAGATGATCACCAACTGAGTACAACCGGGCTTTGTAGATACAATGTCTACATGGATCATATTGATATCATGTGTTTACAGCTCTTGGGTTAAAAAAACATTTGAAGACAATTACTAGCTTGTGATCATTGTTTGGCATACTGTTTACTGTACATTTTCTCACTGCACACATGGTCAAACTCAGATGTCAGAGTTCAGAAAAGAACTCTGGGAGTGTGTGTAAGCATTTAATAAGCTCGTTGACAGCGCTTCAGTCTTACCTCGGATTTGTTATGCTTGTTTGAATGGTACTACTGTACTTTTTTTATATATGAAAAGGAAGTGACTGAGATGTTTACGTTTTTGTATTGCGTTTCTATAAAAGTGTTTTGTTCAATATTGTGGATTGAGTCAGTCCATTAGCCGAATGAAAGAGCAGCGGCACATTTGTCACGCAGACATCTTTGAGATGCCCTGTTCCTTTATTTGTTGTTTTTTTTTTCTTCAAAATTCTGTAAAAGATTAATTTATTACATCAACACTTGGGGGCGAGTCATAATTGCTTTTGTTCTTTAGGTTATTTTCCCACGGACACAAAGTATGAAGTACCTTTTGTTTACATCGCTTGGAATTCAACACAAACAATTGTCAATCGTATGCGCCAACTCGCTCCTAATATTAATAATAATAATAATATTGCACTTAACAATCTTGCACACCACTCACCTCTCATAGCTGATGTATAAGACACACTTTTGCGTTCACTCGCACACATTTACCCACATGGAGTTCACCCTTGTACATGAACATTGGTAAGAAAGTCTTTAAAAAAAACAGCTTGGGGTGCGGGGCTATAAATGACATCAAAAGGAAGTATTCTACACTTGTACAAATCTCAAGAAGTGTTCTGCAACAAAAAAAAAATGTGTTCTTTAAAAAAAAAAAAAAGAGGATTAATTGATCAATTTTACTGCTCGTCCTCGTTTTCTTGGCCTGAACCTTCAGAGCGGTCGCCTTCGAGACGATCTGGTGGTGAAAATAACATCGGAATTGGGTAAAAAGATAAGACTTTCAGTGACTGTGAGAGTGACAAGTGTACCTGATCGGATGTGATTGAGGGACGCCAGCATTCGCAACATGAAGGACGCGGGCACTGTGATTGTGTTCCTCGTCTCCTCCAGCATCAGCTCATTTCGGGTGATGACCTGGGAGGCAAAAGGAAAAAGGGAAGGATGCAAAAATCTGACTTAAAGAAGTTTATTGATGCACATTTTCCTCATTTTCATAAGGTTTGTAATGTTCCACT